>NW_006408789.1:749524-751383 GCF_000296735.1 Chrysochloris asiatica | reverse complement strand
GTGGTTCAAGCTCACCAGCTGCTCCTCGGAAACCCTATACAGGGTCGCTATGGGTCAGAACTGACTCGATGGCACTTAACAACAACAATGTCAGTGGTGCTGGGGTTGAGACACACAGCCATAGTTCAAGCACAACAAAAAAGACCTGTACCTTCTAGATCCTCCCTGAGGATGTGACTGATGTATTAGATGCTAGACTAAACACCTGCACAAGTGTACAAGGGTTCCTGCTTGTGTGGTGGCTTGAACACTTGCCTGTGACCTGAAGGGTCAGAGATTCAAATTCACCAGCTGATTTCAGTGACTCAAACTACCATGGAAGACACGGCAGTCTGTTTCTAGGAAGATTACAGTCTTGGAAACTCAATGGGGAAGTTCTACTCTGTTCAGCTCATCAAAGGTCGTGAAGCGACTGACTCCTAATTCTCCAGCTTGGTTTTCTTTTCCAAAATAGCACATTGCTGGTATCACCCATACCCCGCAGCAGGAGGAAACACAACTGCTTCCAGAGAACCGAAATACTCATTTCTACTTTGCAGAGTGGGGAGGAAAACACTCCTTGGATCCGGAAGAAGGGTTCTATCAAGGTACTAAGACAATTTCCCCTCAGTTTCTGGTCACTACCTATACATGAATGTTGGCACCAAAAAGGCAAAATTAAACATCTTCCTGGTGATGTCATTGATATTGTTGTTGAGTTACTGTTCTGTTGAGTTGGTTCTGACACACAACAAACATGTATAGAGTTTCCGCTGCTATAAATCTTTACCAGAGCAGAAAACCTCATCTTTCTCCTGTGGAGAAGCTGGTGGATTTGAACTGCTGGCCATGTCGTTAATAGCCCAAAGCCCCCAGGTTCTAGTGATATCACTAAAGAGTCCCTTATCACACGTATACTCAGAAGATAAAAAGAAGTTAGAACTGTCAGGTTTCATAACCACTGTAGAAACGGCACACTAATTCTTCTCTCCATGATCCACATATCTGAAATATGTAACACACCAAGTTCCCCATTATTTTTAGGCATAAATTTGAATTTATGGACTGTTGCAACTCTCGTAAAAGAATTCATCCTTGCAACCAGCTTAGCTCAAAATGGGTTGAGATAAGAAATACACTTGCATGGGACAGAAATAACCTTTTCTGTCTGCCTTCTTTAATTTAGCATCATGTTTCTGAGGTTCATCCATAGTGCTACAATTATCATTATATAAAGGCTATAAACTACAAACAGCTTTAATGTCCATCAACTGGTGAGGGATAAAAACAATGTGGTATGTCCATACATTGAAATATTATTCAGTAATAAAAAGGAGAACATACAATCCCTGATGAGAGTGGGGATGGGCTACGTGCAAAAGATCAAGGAGCTGCAGTCTCAGTTCTTTGGTGGTGCACTTTGGATGGACTGATCTCCACGCCCAGAGCCCCTCTGGGGGCTTCTTGTTAGTTACCACTGGGTCAGTTCTAACTCCTGTCAACGTACATAATGGCAGTCCTTGGATCTGAAGCAGTCCCATTCCTAAATCTATCTTTATGCCCAATTTGTACATTTGGAACAGTTAAGTACAATTAGCATCTAAGTCAGGAAGTAAAGGTTTGTTTTAGGCTTAGAGTCAACTAAGCATCATCCATTTGAGAACATTTCTATCACTCCACAAAGAGTCTGATGACCCAAAGAGTTTGGGAAGAAGCTGCAAAGGTGATGCATAAAAAAACCCAAAAAACAAAACACACTTGCATATCGTTGATACAATAAAACAGTATGCTATGATTCACACAGCAAAGTAGCACTCATTTGTTATTAGGTGGTTAATGAGTCTTGTCCAATCCTAATGTCATATTTTTCTTCATATAAT
>NW_006408789.1:747639-748694 GCF_000296735.1 Chrysochloris asiatica | reverse complement strand
GTCAAGAAATCAAATGATGTGTTATTGCATTAGACAAATCTGCAGAAGAGCATTTTAAAGTTTTAAAAAGCAAAGATAACGGCTCTTATGACTAAGGTTATGTTTGACTCAACTCATGTTTTTTTTTCAATCACCTCTGGGAATCTCGGGAAATGTAGGTGCTTACATGATTTGTTACTCAACTACTTTCCCCAATATCCCAGAAAACAGACTAATTCAGGGATGGATGGGACCCCAAAGCACATCATTCAGAATCTTCACAAACCATCAATGGGGTGCCTTCTGGGTCCCCTCAGATCCTGAATGCTGGTAAATTCTTCACGTCAGAGGTCACTGCTTCTTCAGCAGACATCTGCCTGGAAGGCTTAGAAACATTCCACTACCACTCCTCCCTCTCAGGTCTCCTACCAAGCTAGAGCATCTTTTGGATTTGTGGGCTTGACCTACCCGTGGTCTAGGGGGGGAAGCTCAAGCTCAGCTAAAATAGGGAGAAACCAGAGAGTTTTGGGAAGAAGCTGCAAAGGTATGAATTGTGGGAAGAACGGAGTGACTGAGTTTAGCAGGCATCCATTGAGGTGGGGATTAACAGCTGAAGGCCCCAAACTGAAGTGGGTAAGTGGGATCTCTGTTCGGGCTCCTGTTCCTATGATGAAAGAGAATGCAGACGGAGAAGTTGACCCCAATGAGTTGTGAGGTGACCAGAGTCTCCCAATCCACCCTCCGTTGTTGGTGCCGTTGGTCCTCTGACTCACAGTGACCCCAAGCACAATAATTCAGCCTGCTGCCCAGTCCTGCGTCGTCAGTTGTAGATCAAACCACAGCTTTTCATTGGCTGATTTCCATAAGTAAACCACTAAGTCTTTCTGCTTCATCTATCATAGTTTGGAAGTTCCATGAAATCTGCTCAGCATAAAGCAGCACACACAAGCCTAAACTGACAGCCAGGTGATGGCTGCACATGAGGATGTTGATCAGGAATCCCCCCCAGGTCTCCTAACTGGAAGGAGAGAACTCTGCCGTGGAACCACCAATGTCTTACGACTTAACTGTCGAGT
>NW_006408789.1:741408-746629 GCF_000296735.1 Chrysochloris asiatica | reverse complement strand
AGGTATACTAACCATAGAATGAATGGTCAGTCACTGAAATTCAAAAGGGAAACACATGTCTAAGGACAAGGTTAAGCAGTGATGGGAAGGAGTGTGGAATGCAAACAGGAACCACAGGGAGCAAGTGGGGTATCTGCTGCTGCAGGGTGGGGATTGCAATATTAAGGAGAAACAAAGTGTAGGATTTGTTGAATGTAAAGTGGATGATCTCATCTGTAAACCTGCACTCAATTTAACATAAAAAGTTTTTAAAAAAATAAACAATTAGTCAAGATTCAAAAAAACCATTCTGTTACTTTTGTTGTTCTTAAGTGCTGTCAAGTTAGTTTCCAACTCATAGCCACCCTGCATAGGGTTTCCATGGAGTGGTGGTGGGTTTGAAAAGCAGGCCTTGTGGTTAACAGTCAAGTGCTTATCCTAAAGCACCACACCAGGACATGTTGTGAAATAATTTTCAAAACTGATCTTTGCTACGCTTAGGAATAAATGGACCAGTCAGTTTGGCGGATTTAGAAGACTAAACTTGTTTGGGTAGAGAAAAATCAAAAATCTGCTCTCCTAAACCATGGCAGATAGGGTCAAACAAGGAAATAATTTTAACTTAACTTGATAGTCAGGAAATCTTGAAATATGCTTTGCTGACTGTGGATTAAAATTCATCTTCCTATTTTGATGAGACCATGTGGGGCCAGAAAATGTCTTGTTTCTCCTGCAGCTACGTATGGCTACGTGGACAAGGTTATTAATGAGATGTAAGCAGGAATCCTGGTGTGACACTGTGGGTGCCATTAGCTTTAACTCACTCTTTTCATTGCTACTGTACTTTGTAGACGAAGCTGAATCACTTGTGAAAATAAAAACTATTTTGAAATTTTAGAGTACTTTTCATTTCTATCATTTGCACATTATCTGAGCATTACACAGTGTTTTAAAACGAAAAGCAGTCCACATTCAACTGAAACATTCATGCAATTTTATAAAAGAAACAAAAAATGACTAAACAAAGATCAAAAGAAGTGGAGAGGGGAATGTCCGGCCTATGTTTGGGACCCATACTGTCTGTATATATAAACACTTTAGCCTAATAAAAAAATCCACACTTACTTATTAGAACACACTGAGCATGTCCGAGTTAGATCATCTGTATACTCATTGGCCATGTATAGGCTCCATGGACAACCCCTCAGAAAGCACAGAGTATTTTTCTGTCCTCCCAGCTCAGCTCACCCAGGCCAGCTGCTCTCTGCGTCTTTACCATTCATCCTGAGGGACATCAAAGAATATGGATGCTGGATACACACTCTCAGCACTGCTAAAAAGTAACTTACAGCTTCCGGCTCATAAAGCGGGTTGATGCCAGAACAAATTTCACTCCCTAAGTAAAGACTTGACCACATACCAGCAGGCTTCAAAAAGTTCATGAATCTTTTAAAGACCCTTGGACTAACCACAACTGCCAATCGATGATGCTGGCCCCATCCTGTCTCCTAAATTGCTATTTTTGGTTGCCATCCCACTGGCTCTAACTCATAGCGCCTGTATGTATGAAGGAGAAATAGCCCACTTGTGAGCCATCCTGGTCATCTTTGGTGGCTACTGTGTTAGGAGATCTTCTAGAGGGTGTCCCTGTTTTCACTGACCTTCTACTAAATGAAACCAAACCAAGCCAAATCTGTTGTCATTGTGTCAATTTACACACATAAGCTCCTTACAGGACAGTAGACCTGTCCCATAGGGTTTGCGAAGCTTTACAGAAGCGGACTTCCCTCTTGTTCTTCCATAGAGCAAGCAGTCTGGTGCGTTCAAACTGTCCACCTTTCACTTAGCGGCCGAGTTCTTAATCAATGTGCAACCAGGACTCTCTACTAAATTGTTGTTGTTAAGTGCTGTCGAGTAGATTCTGACTCATAGCGACCCTGTACAGGGTTTCCGAGGAAAGGCAGGTTGAGTTTGAACTGCTGACCTTGCAGTTCAAACAGACCTTGAGGCTGAGAGTATTTATCCTATGGCATCCCACCGGGACGCCTCTACTAAGTGACAGACCCATAGTTCCTCCTTTTCTTCCCCCACCTGTAACTAACAAACAAACATTACAATTTTGTCACTATTGCTTAAGATCGTTCCCTTTTAGACAAACTAAAACAGGACAGAACTCCCTCAAGCTCTTGTCTGTAACTCACTTCCCTCCTTTTCTTCTTATTGTCAGTCAACTCTTATTAACTTGACACCGATCGAGCTCATGTTTGCATGTTTTCTTTGACATAGGATCACCATGAGTTGTAACTGGCATTTAACAACAACAAACATATGAGTAAACAACATGGAGAGATCATTTTATGTGTTTTAAGGATATGTCAGATTGTATTTATAATTCCACCCAACAAAATATTTCTGAGACCTAGAGATCGACTTCATTTAAACTGCTGTATGATATTCTGGTGTGGTGCTGGAAGCTAATGCGTCAGACTGCAAAGCCAGTTTGAACTGCAAGGTTGGTGGTTCAAGCTCACCAGTCACTCCTTGGAAATCCTCTACAGGGTTGCTATGGGTCAGAACTGACTCGACGGCACTTAACAACAACAATATGATATCCAACTAAAGGCAAACAGCAAAATGTGTACTGACGGCCATGTAGGGTTCCGGTTTTTCATTATAATAAGCAATACGGCTGTAAGCATTTTTGTACATGTGTCCTCCCCCAAATGTTAGCTTCTAAGGACAGGAATTTTTATGGGGTTTTTTTTTTTTTGGATTCCATCATATTAAGAACCATGCTAACACACTGCTGGTACATGATACCTAGTTAATCAATAATAACTGAATGGCTGCTCCTTGTGAACAAAGAGAAGTTTTTCTAAGATGTATACCTAAAAGAGCCCTGGAATCACACGGTTAGCAGTTCAAATCTACCAGCTGCTTCATGGAAGAAAGATGAGGCTTTCAGTTCCCTTAAGGATTTACTGCCTCGGATGGGTGGGGAGACCTTTTTCTACCAAAATTTCTAACACCATTCGTGGGCCACACAAAACTATCAACTTAAAATTAACCTGCTATATTTGGTCAAACATTTAATTAACTCATCCTTAGGAGTCCTGGTGTGGCACTGTGGGTTAATGCGCTGAACTGTCAGGTCAGTTTGAAACTCAAGGTCGGTGGGTTCAAACTCACCGGCTGCTCCTTGGAAAGCCTGTACAGGGTCACTATGAGTTCGAACCCACTTGATAGCACTTAGCAACAACAATGCGATGTCTGGGACTGTAGTTACCTTGGCAGGGTCAGACCAAATGATCTCGAAGGCCTTAGCTAGCCCAAGGGCCGGCCATTCCCCTCTCCACTCTGGGTCGCTATGACTCGGAACCAACTCGATGGCACACCACAATATATATACCTAGAAGTAGTTGATCTGGGTAGTAACTGATACACAAGGAGTCCTGCTATGGCACTATAAGGTGAGAACTAGACTGCTAACAGCAGGGGTGACCGACTATTCAAACTCAACAGCCGCTCCTTGGAAACCGTATAGAGGGTTGCTATGAGTTAGAACCAACTCTACCACACTTAACAACAGCCTGTGCACAAAGCAGCGTTGGTGGCACAAACTACCGTTGGAAGGGTTGGTGGGTTGCCTGGTGACCTGTTTCTGTAATGACTACGGCTGAGGAAACCCCACGGAGCAATTCCAGTTCTGTCACACAAGCTGGAATCGATCCAGAGCACCTAGCAGCACCACCAGCCTAGGCACATGTTTAACAGCTGAGGGAGGACCCTTGCTCCTCACGGCTCAACGCTGAAGTGAAGGCCTTGCTTGGGGAGAGGGCCTCACTGCTATACTTCTCTTTCCCTCACTTACTCTACTCCAGCAATGCGGAATGGAATGGCTCATCCGATGGGTAACTATGGAGAGAAAGCTCATCTTCAATTGAAATCCTGGCCCTCTCTGAACAATCAGACAGGAATGCCCTCCCAGGTTACAAACTGTACAAACTCTTCACATAACTTTTAAACACATTCAAACTATGGATTTACTTTACTTCATAGAACAGAGCTAACTTAACTATTTGCAATTCCTTGTATGTATAGTAATCTTTTTAACCCTGTCCTTTTTTATTGAATTCTGTCTTAATTATTCTTTAAAGGTTACCATCTTCTCAGGGGCTATTATTTTAATCTTGGCAATGGATATTCATTAGTTATTGAAAATGTACCATTTCAAGTTAGCATTTCTACCCCTCCGTTCGATGAGGGGAGTCTTGGTGTGGTGCTGCAAGTTAATGCGGTCTCACTGCAAGGTCGGTGGTTCAAATTCACTAGGCCCTTATCAGAAACCTGATGCAGGGTCACTGTAACAACAACAACGTTTGATGATGAGACCCATCTCCCCTACATCTCCAGCTGAACTCTCCCAGAATCTGCCAACATCATTCCATCTCCATTCATTTATACATTGTCTACAACCCTGCTCTCTGTTTCTATCTAATTTCTCCAGTTAGTTTACATCAATGCTTCATTTCAAAAATAAACTTATGAAAGTAAAAAAATTTAACTATCAAATGACATAAACTACATTCATTATAAAAATTAAAACTAATCATTTGATATGCTTCTTTGAGAACGTATCTTTGCATGTAAGGAGCTCTGGTAGTGTAGTGTTTAAGTCAGGCTGCTAACCTCAAGGTGAGCAGTGGGAAACTACCAGCCGTTCAAAGGGAGAAAGATGAAGCTTTCTGCTCCCATATTCATAGCCTCGGGAACCCTATTCAGGATTGCTGTGAGTAGGAAGCAACTCCATGGCACATAACCAACCAACAACCAATATGGATTTATAGACTGTGATTTTTTTTTGAAAACTAGAAATACGTAATAAATATTGTTTTAATGAGTATATATTTAGCTAAAATATTTTGAACATCTTCCATGTTTCATATGTATTTATCGATATGTGATGTCATATTAATAATACTATGCTTCTTTTGCTTGAAATTTTATCATTTCATTTTCATATTAAAAGTTTAATCTATCTTTACTCTGAATATGGGAGTGCGATAGCTCTGTACAATAATCACGGATAATCTTGGAAAACCTTAACAGGGTCACCATGATGGCAGTTCAAACCCACCAGTCATTCCTCGGAAACACTAGAAAGGATCGCTGTGAGTCACAACCAAATTGACAACAGTTAACAACAGAAGAGGAGTCCTGGTGTGGTGCTGTAGGATAAGCA
>NW_006408789.1:733932-740328 GCF_000296735.1 Chrysochloris asiatica | reverse complement strand
GCATTTTCTCTGACCCTCCACCTTACCCATAATGTAGGATAAAACCGTATAGAAGAGTTAGGTATAGCATAGTAAGCTAGTTTGACAGAGGAATGGTAATTGTTTAACTCTGTGGACTTCAGTCTAAGAACATTCTATATATCTCACCATTTATTCAGGTTTTGTTCTGTGTCTTTCAATAAAATCGTATATTCTTTCTGTATGTTAATTTCTTGTTAAATTTACTCCTAGTTATTTTATATTTTGGGGCACACTCATAAGTAGGAAACTTCTCCTCCCATTTTGTTGCTGTTATGTGCCGTGGACTCGGTTCCAACTCAGAGCGACCCTGTACAGGGTTTCCGAGGCTGTAAATCTTTATGGGAGCAGACAGCCTCATCTTTCTCCCGCGGAACAGCTGGTAGTTTTGAACTGCTGACCTTGCAGTTCGCAGCCCGATTCATAACCACTACGCTACCAGAGCTCCTTTTTTAGTATCTGTTTATTGCTGATATAAAGGACAACTATTTTTTAAACATTTATATATTAATCTTGTATCCAACTATCAATCTAAAACTTTTATTACACTAAAAATAACTCTTCAGTTGACATTCTTACATTTTCTAGTTATACAATCATGCTGAATATAAAGAATGAAGAACTTTTCTTCCCCTTCAATATGCATACCATTGTACTGTTCTTGCTTTATCACACTGGCTACGATTTCCAGAATACTGATGAATCTCTATGGTGAGTATGGTGAACCCGTCATGCTACATGACAGGTATGTCTGAGTGTTTCACTACATAATGTGGCTCTTATTGTAACCGTCTATGTTTCAATTCAATGTAAAATTCTTCTATTGCTAGGAGATCTTTGCTTTTCATTCCATCTTAACACAGTTTGTTTCATACCTGAAATTAATTCTAGATTCTGCTGTATTTTGCAAGCATATTGTAAGTTACGTAGTGCTTTACAGACCTCAGGGAGGATTTTTTATTGTTATTATTTGTACCTACGTACTGTTGTTGTTGTTATTAAGTACCGTGGAGTCAGTTCCAACTCATAGTGACCCTGTACATGGTTTCCGAGGCTGTAAATCTTTATGGGAGCAGAACGCCTCATCTTTCTCCTATGAAACTACTGGTAGTTTCGAACTGCCAACCTTGAGGTTAGCAGTCTGATTCATAACCACTATGTTACTTATGGATTATGGTATTGGAGAGGAATACTAAAAGTACTATTTCTGCCAAAAGAACAAACAAATCTGTATTTAGATGAATTACAGTCAGAATGCTCCTTAGGAGTCAGAATGCTGAGACTTCATCTCTCATACTTCGGACATATTATCAGGAGAGACCAGTCCTGGAGAAAGACATCATACTTAGTAAAGGGTCAGCAAAAGAGCAAGACCCCATTGAGATGGATTGGGAGGGAGCAGGAACAGGCAGAGTTTTATCGTTTGTGATGGGGTCACTATGAATCACAACCGACTTGACAGAACCTAACAACTTTGATACTTACAAACAGCATTTATAAGAACAAGGTGGATGGGAGAACAATTAGGCAGGTTTGCATGGACTAAGTGGGACAGAGGTAAATAATGATGTATGTATAACCTTGGAACTATAGGGCTCTGGGATTCATGGTTGGAATGGGGAAAAAATGTTGAGATGCTTGGCTGTCTTTTGAATCTTGGTTTTCCTGGCATACCATTATAAAATAGACACTTGAGGGGAAGAGAAAGGAATAGCCAGAATTATCACCATAGAAAGCTTGTAGATCTATCTTCTGTCTACAACTAATTGGAATACCTAAAATGGGGCTACTATGTGCCCAGTTAGGGAGGCTTCCTATGGAGCCTCTGCATTACATAAGACCATAGGTGGAATCCTGAACCCCATCCAAAATCTTCTAAGATGGGAAATTTCCACTTGAAAAGACAAGCAGACCAGCCTGGAGTGGCAAGAAGAACAGAAGATACTTCTTGAAAGAAAGACCGACAGGAAAAATACAAAACAATAATGGCAGTCTGACTGATTACTACAAGAACAAGCAAGTTGCTCGCCCAGGAGACATCAAGACAAGTGGTCGGGTCCCCTCAGGGCAAAGCCCCTTCCAATATTAAGACTCAAAGGGAATACGAGAGCAGACATGCGCTCTGACTGGTTACCACGTTGGTCACCGATAAGGGTAAGTGAGGGAAAAACAGCAATGAAGCTGCGAGCTAAGTAAGCCCTACCGCGTTCACTAGACTCTTGTAAACCCAGGCGGAGGCCTGGTTGGCCAGCAGTGTGACAAGACCTGGGGACTCCTGGGCCCAGAGTCAGTGACAAAGCCACAGAGGACTAGAGTGGAGAGTGAAGGGCTCAGCTGATAAGAAGAGAGGGCATATACACAAGAACAAGTGTGGACTTGCAGATAAAACCCACTTGACCTGGCTTCAATGGCTGGATGATCAGAACTCAACTAGAAGAAGAAAGAAGAGGAAAAAAAGAGTAATCAGATACAATTTGATGAACTTCACCTACACCTAGTAGCTCAAAAGAGGGAACAAATCTTTACATCAAGGATCATTCTCACCCCACGATACACAGGGTAGACAGAGATGGGCAATTTGGACATTGGCTACCCAAAATGGGGGGCTACACAGGCAATAAGAGGGAGCCTACATCCAGAGCCAGCAGATGAAGGTAGAATTTCCACTGAGTAGGATCCAATCTGTCTCGGCAGGGCTAATGAAAGGAGATGGGGCTGGCACTCATGTGGCACAATAGTTAATATTGTGAGGGATGGAAATGTAAAGGTAGACATTTTATAGCAAAAGGAGGGGAGTGGTTGACTTTGCAGTACAGGAGCTGAAGTCCCTGGGACCATCAAGGGAGAAGAGCACAGTGCAGGACCCTACCCAGAGAAGCAATGACGCCAGAGACGGAGGCAGAGATGATGATGTGGAGAGGTGGAGCAGCTGGGGACTCAAGACCCAGAGAGGGAGAGGGGCTGTGTGCTGACAACCGAGGGGCAGGCTTGCAGGGTATACCCACCCTTTGGTTGGTTGATGATGCATGGAAGAGACTGTAACCATGGCAATGAAATGATATATGATAGGATGAATGTAAAACTAATGTTCTCCCATGTAAACTATCACATAATTCACAATAAAACCTTTAAAAAACACACCACAGCATTTATGATTGGAGCCAGCAAGGGCCTTTTTGAAGGCCCTAATTATCTTTCTATCCAACAAAAAAGAAAAAAATCCTCAAACAGATACACTAAATCACAATAATGCGATTAACCAAAAATAACAACTGGTTTCCCTATAGTCGTTGGTCAAAATTGTATTACATTATCTTTGCATAAAGATATCTGCATGATCCTGTAATTATACCAAATACTGTTAAACAACTTCATATAGTTAGTTTTCTAAAGTAAACAGTTCACATATTAGGAAAGAGGAATAGAATTTTTTCTTAGCATCCTCAGTCTGAATGTTCTTTGTCCTAATGGCAGAAGAAACAAGCATAAATTTTAAATTTAAAAACCATTATGTACAATGGACATTTTTTAAATCCTTTTTTCTCAGAAGGCCAAAGTATTTTGTGAATGTCAAATCTCAGGTTTAGGCTCTAGATCACATTTGCAAATCATTTTATGTTAACCTTCACAACACTAACCTCTGCATTACAATGTTTGACCAGGGTCGTGTGTTAACTACAAAATTTACAACGGTTAGCATAATTACATGATGAGTATATTACTCAGGACATATATATGTATATAAATCACATATAGGGATGAGATGAGAATCTCATTGAAAATAAATTTGCATTTTATAGCCCATAAAGAAAGAGGCAAGGTCAGGTTATACATGCCTGAAGTTCAAAACGCCATTAAAAACTTGTAACTTTTTAAAAAACTTATTTAGTGCTTCAACAAACCACCAAGCAAATATGTTTATGGTCACCATAAAAAGCCTCAAAGCAATTAAGATATATATTTATCAATAGAGAAGGTGTGGTGAAGTGGATGGTTTCATGTCTCTTCTAGCCACCAAATGATTTTTTTCTGATAGGCCTGGGTAAGAGACAGTGGGGAAAGATGCTGAGGAATTACATGATTCAGCTTTTAGATGCTATTAACAGGGCTAAATTTTTTTTTTTAAGTTTTTATTGTGAGGATTACATGGGAGAACATCAGCTTTACATTTATCCTATTATCCTATTGTATTTCGTTTCATTGCAATGATTATAATCCCCTCTATGCATCATCAAATAACCAAAGGGTATACCACACAAGCCCACCCCCCAGGCACCAGCACACAGCCCCTCTCCCTCCCTGAGTCCAGTGTCCCCAGCCGCACCATCTGTACACGTCATTGTCTCTGTCTCTATACTTGGCATCACTGCCTTTCTGGGTAGGGTCCCTGAGCTCCATTCTTCTCACTTGATGGTCCCAGGGACCCTTGCTCCTGGGCTGCAAAATCAATCACTCTCCTCCATTTGTCAAAAAACATCTACCTCTATATTTCCGACAACAGGGCTAATTTTGATTGGTCCATTTTGCTACCCTGCTGGACATCAAATAAGCCACTGCAGGAGGAATCAGGGCTCTGGCTACCAACAGGGAAAATCAGGAGGGGAGCGTATCTTTTGGACTCCAGGGCCCAGAGATAGGATGAGGCAGCAGCAGAGAAGAGACAGTAGAACTAAGAGCCAGACAGTGTGGTAGACTTCCCTGCCCACGGAGCAAGTAAAGCCGAGTGACTCTGGATAGGAGGCTTACTTGCAGAGTGGGGTGCCTCTAGGCACATAATTGGGGGAGCTTGGTTTTCTGACCCACAGAGCTAGAGCCGAGGGGCTTCAGGCTAGGGTTATGGTGGAGTGGTGTGTCCTGTGGGCACTTACCAGCAGCCCTGAGAGAGTTATGGTACATTACCTCAGCAGGGAAGAGCTCAGGCCAAGGGCTTCAGAGAAGTCTACCTGTAAGCATGGCTGAGAAAAGTCTGTCCTGACTGGAAGAACTGTATTCTGAGCATTTCTTGTCTTGAATTATAATCTGCTAACTTCCCTAATAAACTCCCTAACTGTCAGTATGGTGTCTGAGTCATGTGTGGCCTTTGCAACGAATGATGGAGCTCAGATGTGAGACGAGGTGGATGCCGCCATTTGTGCAGAAGCCATCCGGTAAACCCAGGAAACACAGCTATTCCTCATTTACCAACACAGTTTCAAAGACCAAGTTGTTATGCGAAAATGAAGGATGACTGCATCATTACACAACTGCCAAATCACTGAGAATCAGGCTCAGCCAAGTTGACAGCCATAAGGACCCCAGCCAACATGACTCTCGCCTAGCACCTCAGCATTCATCCCTGCCAGACATATACCATTACTGCGCGAACTAATCAGAGAGTAGATTTTTTACTCAAGTCGTAAATGTGAAATGATGGATAATGTGAATGTGAAATGATGGTATCACCATGAGTCTAAAGTAATGGCCACTGGCTTCCATGCTATGCAGAGAGCTGGAAGATAAAAGCAAATGTTTGAGAGGTGGTAACACTCAGTGGTAGAAGCAAAGGATCTAAGGAAAGCAGACTGAGATTCATATCCCCGCTGCCCCCACACAAGCTGTTTGCCTTTGGGCCAACTACTTACTTACTCTGCTGAGTTTCCTCACCTGTAAAATGGGGCTATACTGCTAACTTCCCCATTGGGTTGCTCTAACAGTTAGACAAGCCAACACACAGAACATCAAGCCAGGTGTTTAATATACCGGCAAAGAGCAGGTGCTCAAGGAAGGTCAACAACTGCTACTACATTAAAACCTGTGTACACCATTTGACCTAACTTGGATGCCTTCATGATCATTAGAGAAAGATAATGACCTTCACTTATGGATGTAGTAGCTCAAAAATGAAGCAGTCTTTACATCAAGGATCAAGCCTATCCTCTCAGTACACAGAGTTGATAGGGATGGGCAACTTAGACATTGGCTACCTAAAATGGGGAGTGGGGGAGTGACTATAAAGGTATGAAGTGGCTGGCTTACAAGTTTTCAAGAGGGAGTTTAGTATCAGAGCTAGTTGTGGGTAGGTGGAATTCCCACTGAATAGCTTTCATCTTGTGTAGATGGGTATGGTAAAAGGAGATGGGAATAGGATTCTTTTGATTCAGTAGTAATTGTTATCACAACTAACTGTGATTGTCACAACTATAAAGGTAGAAGCTGTGTAAAAAAAAGGGAAGTAGTAGTTAATCTTACATTCCAATAAGCAGAGGACTCTAGGACCATCAAGAGGGAAGAACTGGGACCCTAACCAGAGAAGCAGTGACACCAGAGACAGATGACAGAGATGTCAGAAAGGATAGAGAGAGCAGCTGAGGACTCTCTCTCTCCTTTTGTGAGATAAAA
>NW_006408789.1:726114-733467 GCF_000296735.1 Chrysochloris asiatica | reverse complement strand
CTGATTTTCTACAATGTAAATTATCACTTAATTCATAATAAAAGCTAAAAAATAAAATAAAATAAAACCTGTGTACCATGGAAACAGAAAAGGAAAACCCCAGTGATTTCCACTAGCAGAGACAGAAAAGTAATGACTGTCTTCTAACCAAGGTGGGAAAACTTGGGAGACCTGGAAAAATAAGGCAGTTCTGTTGAATCCGGCTCTCACAGGTTTCATCCAAGAATCATCTACACCAGGAACCGCGTCACATGACTCACAAACATCATTTCTGCAGTTGCTGCACCTGCCGTGTGTGTCCTGTTGTATTGTTCTCCCTGGTCTAGTATCATAAAGGGATACTGCTTTGTGAAGCAGATTAAAGCATTCATGAGTGTATAATGTTAAAGATGAGCTAGTGTTATCTGGAAGTGTTTGATGCTTTTTTTTATGCATAGAAAGTTACACTATAGACTAAGACAAACATCAGACAAACATCTGATGTTAGATAGGAATCATACCTAACTGTACCAAGTCGTGCACAAATTCAACTTAAAGACAGACTCAGGAATAGAATCTGTTCATAATCTGGGGACTCTTGTATAAACTGCGGGAAGACGATACTTTGTTTGCTTTTGTACTTTGCCAATCGTGTCAGCAATACAAGCCGTGGGAACCATGAAACTGGTGGGGGTCAGAAAGTCTGCCCAGCTTCTCGGCAGGAAGTCGCCAATGGAAGTGCATGCTCTGTAAACGGGAAGTAGCCACAGTCCATGCCAGTGCAGGGAGACACCTGTATATCTCACTTCAGGATAGTTGGGTGTTTATAATAAACAGAGGGCACGGTATGTGCTCAGTCTGAGAATGCACTGGGTAAAATAATTTGCTCAAAATTATATAATGAAGCACTGAAGGTAGACTCCTCCCCTTCCTTGCAGGAGACATGGGTTCAAGCCCCAGCCAAGGTACCTCACGTGCAGCCACACCAGCCTGCCAGTGGAGGTTTGTGTCTTAATTACAATATTGAACAGGTCTCGGGGAAGCTTCCGAGTTAAGCTGAAGGAGGACGAGAGGCCTGGTGATGGACTTCTAAAACAACAGCTGATGGATCACAATGGGTTAATCCCCAGCTGACCCCAGAGACAGTGAAGGATGGGGTAACGTTTCTCTTTTGTGCATGAAGTTGTCATGAGTCAACAGTTAAGTCGCTGATAAGGAATGGAGACAAGCTATGAACCAGGTCTGTCTCTGAAACATCTGTCTCTACGGAGAAAAATATATAGACTAGTCCCTGTCTCTGCAGAGATCTTGGCACTGGAGAATTACCCAGAGATATTTCCCTGAGCTCACTCTATGCCAAATGCGATCATGGAAGCTATGAAGACACCCAGTCACTAGGTTCTAGTGGAGTTTGTATCTCAATGCACAGATGAATGCATGCCTGGTGCCTGGTTGTGGCAATAATGAGTCGCTGGACAAGGTGGAGGGCTCCTCCAGCTGCAATAAGCCAAGATGGCATGTAAACAGAGGCCTGAACAAAGCATGGGAGCAAACCACATAGTCATAAAGGAGCTCTGGGAAATGAGGACAGCAAGTGGAAAGGCCCTGCTGGGGAAATACCGTATTCTTGCGTATATACGTGCACACTTACATAACACATATAGCATGGAAAGGAAACTAACATGCATGGGGTTTGTGTGATTGCAAAAAAGTATAATGTGTGTGCTGCTGGCTTAAAAAATATATGGTGGGCCAAGTGTGTACAAAACAGGCACTGGACTGACCGAGGGAAAGGCAAGGTTAGGGGAGAAGCGAATAGAGGCAGGTGGGGGCCAGACTAGGTTTGGTGCTTATTCTGAGACAGACAAAAACCACTGGCAGGTTTGATCAACAGAGGGATTTGATCTGACTTTTCAGAGGTTGCTTTATGGGATAGCATGTGTGGTCCTAGAACATCTGAACTGAGCGCTGCCAGGACCTGACTATGGGCTGAATGTGGAGTGTGAATAATAAAGTCGACAGAATGACTTCAGAGTTTTGGGAAAACTAAGGAGCTCTGGTAGCGTAGTGGTTACGAATCGGGCTGCGAACCTCATGGTCAGCAATTCGAAACTACTAGCTGTTCTGCGGGAGAAAGATGAGGCCTTCTGCTCCCGTAAAGATTTACAGCCTCAGAAACCCTATACAGGGTCGCTATGAGTTGGAATCGACTCAACCATACTTAGCAACACAACAACCTAGAAGAGGTAGTTTTCCCTATCCCTACGATGAAAGGATGAAGAGAAAGACTTTGAAATCAGAAACACTATTTCTGTTTGACTTTCAGTATAATGGATTTGGGATGGTAAAGATTTTAGAACACATTCATACCCAAGCCAGTCTTAGGTTTTTAGATTCTTCAGGAGCATTGGAGTTGACAGGAGACATTACAAAGCAAGTCAATTTGGTGTTTAAAATAGTCTGCGCGTATAATCTGATGTCCTATTACATGAACCCAGAGACTCCAGAAGGGTGGAAAAACGTAACACACACGCAATGACTTCACATCTCTGTTTTATCAGATCACAAGAAACCGTTGCCTGCCCCCCCCCTTCCACCCCCTCAGTGGTGATGGCCTTTCCCAAATAAGGAGCCAATTCCCTTATGTTCTGATTAACATCTCACTTGGCATGTGTATATGAGATGTTAAACACGCCTCTGGATTTAAGGACCATATGCTTTTAGTTTTAATGTTTAATGTCCCTTTAAAAATTCTCTGCATTGTTTCTCAACAATTTGAATATTTTGATTTCTTCAACTCTTTTGTGTTCCACAGTAATGCTGGGCTTAGGTCAGCGAGAGGGAAATTCTTGTAGACAGGAATGGTATCAGGTAGCTGCGAGTCTGCAGGGCCCCATGATTCCCACTTTTGCCCTGGTAACTCAGACACGTTTTAAACAAGGCTTCTAGAAAGATCCCCTAGCCCAACAGAGGGCTTTTCCAGTGGTCAGATGACCTCAGACCTCTTCTCTCTGGACAAAGTCCCCTTCATGTGGGAAAGGGCACAGCAGCACTCTATGGTTCACCACCAGTAACCCCCTCCTGCCCACCCACCCCAATACACTTGAATTGCATTTGGGGGGAAAAACAAAAAGGATATTAAAAGCTGGCATTTGAAGACCTGGGGACTCCTGGGCCCAGAGTCAGTGACATAGCCACAGAGGACCAGAGTGGAGAGTGAAGCGTCCAGCTGATAAGAAGTTAGGGCACAGGCACAAGAACACCCACACTTGCAGATAATACCCACTTGACCTGGCTTTAGTGACTGGATGATCAGAGTTCAACTAGAAGAATAAAGAAGAGGGAAAAAAGAGTAATCTGATACAATTTTATGAAGCTGACCTACACCTCTGAATGCAGTAGTTCAAAAGAAGGAACAAATCTTAACAGAAAGGATCATTCTCATCCCCACCATACACAGGATAGACACGGATGGGCAACTTGGACACTGGCTACCCAAAATGGGGGGACTACAAAGGCAAGAAGTGACTGGCTTATGAGTTTTCAAGAGGGAGCCTAGATTCAGAGGGCGTGGAGGAAGGTAGAATCTCCACTGAGTAGTATCCAATCTGTCTAGGTGGGGCTGATGCAAGGAGATGGGGATAGCACTCATGTGGCACAATAGTGAATAACTGCTATCAGGACTGACTGTGAGGGCTGTAAATGTAAATGTAGATGCTTTGCAGCAAAAAGAGGGGAGTGTTGACTTTGCAGTTCAGGAGCAGAGATCCCTGGGACCGTCAAGGGAGAAGAGCAGAGTGAGGGACCCTACCAAGAGAAACAGTGACACCAGTGATGGAGGCAGAGACAATGACGTGGAGAGATGGAGCGGCTGGGAACTCCAGACCCAGAGAGGGAGAGGGGCTGTGTATTGATGACCTGGGGGGGGAGGGGGAGCAGGCTTGCAGGGTGTACCCTTTGGTTGTTTGATGATGCATGGAGGGGATTATAACCATGGCAATGAAACGATACAGGATAGGATGAATGTAAAGCTAATGTTCTCTCATGTAAACTATCACATAATTCACAATAAAACATTAAAAAAAAAAAAAAAGCTGGCGTTTGTTAGGCATGTTCTCACCCAGATTTCTTCACTTGAAAGGATCAATTTATGAAGGTTTCTCTTAAAAATAAGTACCATTAAGATTTTAAAGGGGCCCTGGTGGTAGTAGTATTAGATTGCTAAAAGAAAGGCTGCAACTTTGAAGCCACCAGCTCAGGAGAGAGATGCCTGCTTCTGGACAGACTGATGGACTCAGAAACCCTCAGGTCCCTATCAGTTAGAGTTGACTCAACGGCAGTGGGTAACCTGTAAAGTGGTAAAAACTGACGTTATTTACCAATTATTCAGTTGCGGCAGACGCATACATTACCTCACAGGACTGCACTCCATCCTCAAAACAAGTAAGTACTGAGGAAACCGAGGTTTGGGGAGATTTAATGCCTAACCCACGGTCACAGCTGTCCTAACACAGGACAAAGGGCAAATTCCACCTGGCCATCTAACATGCTCTGATGCACTGAAGGAAACAATCTCTGTGTTCTTAAATTTCTGTCAGATTACAAAAGAAAGTCACCAGTCCACACCATGTTGTTGCCGTTGCGTGTCATCGAGTTGTTTCTGACCCACAGTGACCTGAGAGCAGTTGGCTATCAGTTCAGTGCTCATCCTGTACGTGCCCCACCAGACAGAACTCACCCTCTGTAAGCAGCAAAATAAAGCCAAACCAATTGTTTTCTTCTATTACTCATGTCCAATGACACTCTGCAAGATCACGCTATAAAGTCTGTCAGTAACATGGTGACCCATAAGGAAGAAATCTTGTCCCTAAGATTTTTCTACCTTTAACTGAACATAATATCTGCTGTATACAAAAGAATATCTTTAGATTATTGTTTTCACTGCTGTCGAGTCGGTTCTGACTCATGTTGTTGTTGTTGTCAGGTGCCATCGAGTTGGAACCGACTCATAGCAACCTCATGCACAGCAGAATGAAACAATGTCCGATCCTGGGCCAACCTCACTACTGTTGCCAAGCTTGAGTCCATCGATGCTGCCACTTGGCCAATACATCTTGTTGGGTATCTTCCTCTTTTTCTCTGACCCTCCACCTTACCCAGCATGACATCCTTCTCCAGCGACTGTTTCCTCCGGACAATATGTCCGAAGTATGACAGACGAAGTTTAGCCATCCTGGCCTCCAAGGAGCACTCTGGCTGCACTTCTTTCAAAACAGATCTATTGGTTCTTTTGGCAGTGTCGCTATGAGTCGGAACCGACCTGCTGGCACTTAACAACAACAATCTTTACAGAAGCAGACTGCCATGTCTTTATCCCATGGAGTAGCTGGTGAGTTGGAACCTTTGACCTTTTGGTTAGTAGGAAGGCCCTTACCCACTGCATGACTAGGGCTCCTAGTCATTGAATAAAAGCAATGAGAAGGAAGACTCATATCTTTCAGCAACAGAAAGTCTACCACGACCAAGTAAGGCCCACAGGAAAAAGCAAAGTGTGAGGGAGAAATTTCCACGGCTGATAAGTCATGCAGGAAAAACCAATTATGTGTCTCCTTTTCCTTGGTGAGGTGGAGTAGCCAGATTCATCTCTGGTCCTCAGTCAACCGCACACTCGTCAGCATATTTCAGTGCATCGTACCAAGGGTCTCCATCATTCTCACTGACCCTCTACATGATGTGCTCCCAGCCACTGATCTCTCCTGGTGTGGACGCTGGAGGATTAGCACTGTACTGCTAACCACAGACCAGCAGTAAACCTACCAACTGCTTCTCAGAAACCCTATTCAAGGTTGCTGTGACTCAGAAACAACTTAATGACACTTAACAACAATGACACATCTGAAGCAGGTGAATCCAACAATGTTCTGTTGCAATTCATAGAGCTCCATTAGCTAAGTTTTAGAAGTATATCACCAGGTCTTTCTTCCTAGTCTGACTTAGTTTGGTAGGTCCACTGAAACTTGCCCACCGTGGGTGGCCCTACTGGTGTCTGCTCACAATGGCAACACTTCCAGCATCCTGACAGCATGCAAGACACCACGGCATGACAAACTGACAGATGAGTGGTACTCAGACTTGAGAATATAGCTCCCACAGGGACACAAAGAGCTGTAAACAAAAATGCTTACTATAGCATTGTTTTGAACACCAGAACACAAGAAGCAATCTACACGGCCTTCAACCAAAAACACATCACTAAATTATGCTACATTCATGCAATAGAGCACTCCATGTTTACCTTCCATACTGCAGATGGAATAGGGCTTCTTGGATCAGAGCTACGAAGATAAATGCAAAAATGGAATGCTGAACACAAATAGCAACTTGTAGACGAAGGCGAAATATAACTCCCAGGCCAAATCCAGCCCACCTCCACGTTCTGTATGACATGCAAACTGAGAACTATGTTTACGTTTTTAAATGTTTGGGGGGAAAAAAAAAATCCAAAGAATATTTCACCATACACGACAATTGTACATAAAATTCTATTGGTACACAGCCACATTCATTCATTGGCGCTCTGTCAATGGCTGCTTTTGTAGTTGAGTAGTTGGGACACGGATTCTAAGGTCTACAAAGACATTAACTACTTTGCCCTTTACAGAAAGTTTATTGACCCCTGTTATTAAATAATACAAAGAGGAACGCTAATACTGAGGATTTTAAAAGCATGTCAAAAAATACCATCACAAGAATAAGCTGCGGGTTCTAGGCCCATGGACTGAGTAAGGCTGTGTGTCTGTGGGCAGTTTCCTGGACATCTGCATATGACCTTCAGCCAAGGTGCCCTCATTCTTCATTTACCTGCGGATGCACACACTAAAGGAAATAACTGTATACATCATAGCAAAAATGAAACACAGACTGAGGTCTACAAGGAAGGTAAAACTAGAGCTTAGAAAGCTGGGAGATCACATGACATCTTTGTTTTTTTTTTAAAAGAGGTGGGTGAAATGATAGGAATGTTTAGTTTGTTCTGGATTTCTTCTACCAAAACGAAACAATGATTAAAATTTCCTAACAATGAAAATGGGACCTAGGAATACACAAGTAGTTGGGTGTGTCCTCGAGCACTCACCAGACGCCCAAGTAGGAAGATTTAAAACAGAGTCTCACAGAGGACACAGAGCTAAGAAAACAGCAGCAGCAGGAACCCCCAACACAGAGCGTGTCCACAAGACCACCTGCAACCAGCACAATCCCCGTGTTTTTTATAAACTCCAAATCTTATCCTGCAGGGCCACACCAGAACTAGGTATCTAATTATGAAAGGAAGCAATTCTGTATTTAAGCACTAGAGACAGGTTATAGATTCTG
>NW_006408789.1:721597-724389 GCF_000296735.1 Chrysochloris asiatica | reverse complement strand
CCGATTCGTAACCACTACGCTACCAGAGCTCCTTAACCTAAATTCCTACAAATATTTAAATATGAGATGATGATAATAATATAATAAGACTACTAGGGGGAAAAAGTATTATTTTCTTTGTTTTTCCAATTCATGAGGTAACTTAAAACCTTTTTATCTAAATTAACTTTGTTATTATACCTTTTCTTTTTTCTTTTTGGATTTGGAAATCAGTTCTGGCTCTGCCCCTTTTTTTTGCTTTTTTGTTTTTTATAAATCACATGTGATTTCGGTTAGATGCCAGAGAACTATTTGTATCTCCAGCCGTAAATGGGAGTTAAATGAAGTCTCACAAGGACTGTGTACTAGAAAGAGAAACAGTTAGACTCGCACCATGGTGGGCAAAGCACTTTCCCACCAAGTATTTTGCTCTAGTCTAACTCATGTCATTAGCTAAATAAACCTCACCCTGTTTTTAAGTATAAATGGAATATTGATTCCATTATCATGGAATAAATACTGCAAAATTGATAAGCACTTCCTTAGTTGTGTGTGCTGGGATAGAACAAATACTTGGGCCCAAAGTATCTCAACAAAACCAGTCATGTGGAGAACACTCTATCCAAGAGATGCCCATTCTTTTTTTTTTTAAATGTTTTATTGTGAATTATGTGATGGTTTACATGGGAGAACATTAGCTTTACATTCATCCTGGTGTATATTGTTTCATTGCCATGGTTACAATCCCCTCCATGCATCATCAACCAACCAAAGGGTATATACCCTGCAAGCCTGCCCCCTGGTCATCAGCACACAGCCCCTCTCCCTCTCTGGGTCTAAAGTCCCCAGCTGCTTCATCTCTCCACGTCATGAGATGCCCATTATTTTAAAGAGTTGTTTATTGATGTAAGATTGCTCAGACCCTCATTTGCACTGCACTCGCTACCTCTCAAGCTAGATTACAAATTATGGGAGAGCAAATAATAAGTTCTAACCATCTTTAATTCCCAGTTTTTAGAATATATTACTTGCAGTATAACAGAAATTCAAATGTGTTCTGAAGCAACTTATTTCAAAGGGTTTCTTTCTATATAGTTTCAATGATGTCTTTTTGAGGGCATTACTCTTTGCTGTTGTCATTTACTATCTACCGAGTTTATTTTGACTCACTGAGGCCCTATGTGTATAGGAGTTGACCTCTCAGAAGCAGACGACCAGATCTTCCTACCAAGATGCATATTTTGTAGCCATTACCAACAGACACCTCTAGAGACATCTTACCATGATATAGCACATATTCTACATAACAAAGCAAGGAATGGCAGAGAGCTGGCTCAGCATAAAATGGAATGGTTCTACCGGTTCTTTCTTTTGGAGCAGATGCATTAGTATTGCTTTACATAAGCACAAATTTCAACGCCTGCCCTTACTCAGCCTCCTGGCCCATTAGCTCTACAATTACATAGTCATCAATCAAGCAAATCCATTTAGACATCCAGCCTAACCATTCTCAAAGTTGACTTGATACCGAAGCAGCCAAATGCCAGAGAGCTGTCTACTGGGCCTTTGAGGAATGAAGCCGAAAGAAACCACCATTTGATTCTAACTACAGGTCTATAAAGAGTCCTGGTGTGGCGCTGTGGGTTAATGCATCAGACAATGCAAAGCCGGTTGAACTGCAAGGTCAGTGGTTCACGCTCACCAGCTGCTCCTTGGAAACCCTATACAGGGTCGCTATTGGTCGTAATCGACTCGATGCCACTTAACAACAACAGGTCTGTAAAGGATTCTTTAAAACATCTTAATGACCCTGAGTGGACTTTGGAATGAAAAGTGTAAACATGCACGGCTCAGTTCTTTGTCAAGCAGAAACCTTGAAATCATGCACTGCTGAGTTTGAGCCCAAGTCTGGGCATATAGGCTGTGGGGAAGTATAAGGAAGTGATGGCTACCCTTGATTACAGGTGTGGGCAAGGTTCATGGAATTACCTGTTGGTACATGGAAATCTGTCAAGGTAAACCTGACATGCCTAATTCAGGTGTTCTTCCAAGAATCCTTGAATGGTCTTTTTTCTGGCTTTAGTTTCCTCAGTTTATAATGTCCTGGGTGGGACTGAAGTTGGCATTGACTGACGACCCGTGAGAACAGCCATCCCTCTTCTGACACGAGTACTCAACAAATGCCAAAGAGGGGAGGGTGCCACACAGGGAAGCTTGACAGCAGCCAAGACTGTGAAATTCTACCAGTGAAAACCTCTAAATGGACTAGCTGGGAATCTCCACTGTGTGAGGTCATAAAAACACAACAGGAGTTGAGGAAGTGAGAAGTGACATCAAGGTCTTCATAGCATGATTCTTACTAGTAATGGCTAACATTTAATGAGCCATTCTATTGCTATACTCTCAGATTCCATATAGCATTAGGCAGTATGGAGCCCTGAGGGTGTATTTTGTTAAGCCCAGGGCTGCTAACAAAAAGGTCAGCAGTTGGACTCCACCAGCCACCATGCGGGAGAAAGAAGAGACAGCGAGCTTCGGTTTAGACTTACAGTCTCAGACACCCTATAGAACAGTATTCTTCTATTCTACAGAGTCGATATGAGTCAGAATCAGCTGGATGACCCTGGGTTTGAAGTTCCTTGAACTTACTTCATGTGACTTTTCTATCCAATGTCATGTTTATTCCCATCAAGTGATTGGGTGGGACCACACAAGTAAGGTGTGGTGGTTAAGTGACAGGGAGTCGGTTCCAACACATAGCGGCCCTGTACAGGGTTTCTGAGGCTGTAAATCTTTAGGGGAGCAGAAAGCCT
>NW_006408789.1:694290-718272 GCF_000296735.1 Chrysochloris asiatica | reverse complement strand
GGTGAGCTAAGCCCTACAACGTTCAATAGACTTCTGTGAACCCGGGTGAAGACCTGGTTAGCCAGCAGTGTGGCAAGACCTGGGAACTCTTGGGTGGAGGCATGCCTGACCTCCGCTTCACAGGACTCGGCCTTGGGCTGATATTGAATTTGATTCTCTGTTTGCCTAGCAAAGCCAGGGGTAGTCACAGGGGGTCCCCACATGGTTTCTGAAGGGTTTTCTGGGTAATCTGCTCCGTCTATCCTCCTCACCATTGTATATGCCCCCCCTCTGAGGGCAATGCCCGGCTTAGGACAGATTCTCAGTAAAAACCTGCTGGATGAGCTATTACAAATGTGTCCACAGTAGGGTTTTATATCAATTCATTCCAGTTCAACCCCCCTGCTGAGAACTTGTCTTTCTAACCCAGTTAGAAAACTCCTGGTGGGGTGCTGTAGGGTCAGCATTGGACTTCCAACCACAGGCTGGCCGTTCAAATCCACCAGGTACTCCTTGGAAACCCTAGGCAGGGTTGTTACAAGTCAGAACCTACTTGATGGCACTTAACAACCCCAGATATACTAAATCAGAATCTACACATTTTAGCAAAATTCCTAGTATATTTGGGGTGGAAAGGCAAATTCTCAATAGGGAGGTGTTGAATAAGAATCAACTGGTTCAAAGTCCTGGTCCAAGACAGCCATCATGTATCAGAGCTTACACTTGACCTCAGACTCCATGGTTCTCATACAGCACGACTTCACCGCAGAGACCAGACCTTAGGGCTTTTCCAGTACTGAGACCCACTGGAAAAGGTGGGCCTATAAGACTGATGTCAAGACTCTGTTCCAGGCATCTTCTTTGACATCTCCTCAGCATTCTACAACAACGGAACAGAAAAATGACTTACCTACAAAACCTTCTTCACCAACCAGCTTCAGAGCAATTTTATCAGCCAACACTGAGGAGTTGCCATGAGCAATGTTAGCAAAGGGACCGGCATGCACAAACACAGGTGTTCCCTATGGAAGTAGAGAAGAAATTAAAACCCCGAAGACCACCAGAAGAATGGAAACGAAGATCAGTGGGGAAACATGGCAGGACACTGCAGAACATTTAACTCATCTAAGTCCTATTTCTCTCATGAATGTGACATACTTCGTGCACAAAATCTCTCAAAAAGAGCTAAAACACCAGGCACTTGCTCAAAGGGTCAGTTTCCCTTTGTATTTCGTTGTTGTTGAGTTGATTCCAACTCACAGCAACCCTGCAAAGGGTTTCCAAGGAGTGACTTGTGGGTTTGAACTTTCGATCTTAAAATTAGCAGCCCAGTGATAACTACAAAATGCCACACCAGGACCCCATAAATTAGCAACTAAGCTTATACAGCATCACACCAGGAATCCTTAGTTGACATTGTTGTTGCCGACGGCTGTTAAGTGCCGTCAAGTTGGTTCTGACCCATAGCGACTCTGTATAGGGTTTCCAAGGAGCAGCTGGTGAGCCTGAACTGCCAACCTTGCAGTTCAAACGACTTTGCAGTCTGATGCATTAGCTCAAAGCGCCACACCAGGACCCGTTAGCTGACATAGTAACCATGAAATAACTATTTACCATACTTCATTTCTGCTCCAATAAATATTTACAGCCTTTGAAATCCTCTACAGGGTGGCTATGAGTTGGAACCCTCTCGACGGCACACAATAACAGGGTAAGTGATGAATTGGCAGAAGGCTTTATGTGGTGCTATGTGTTAAGGCGCTGGATTTCAAGGTTGGTGATTCAAACTCACCAGCCATTCTGGGTGTGGCGCTGTAGGATAAGCACTGGACTGCTAACCACAGGCTAACCAACTCCACAGCACATCACCACCACATGGATAATTTGCTATCCTGGATTTTTATCTTTCTATTAAAGTTTTTCTTGTTGCTGCATTCCACTAGAACTGTCTTCCATACTAGAGATGGGCTAGCTATTAAGACAACAGGAGTACTTCGGTGGTGTAAACGGTTAATGCTGGTGTTTGAAATCTACCCAGAAGCACCTCGAAAGAAAGCACTGACAACTTATTTCCAAAACCTCAGCCACAGAAAACTCACAAAGTACAGTTCTACTCTGACATATATAGTTACCATGAATCCAAATCAACTCAATGACAACTGATGAGTTTGGTTTTTTTATATATCGAGATGACAAAAGCAAAGAATAATTCTTACTAAAAAATCAATGAAATCAATATATAAGGGCTTATCAAAAGTATTTGATTTTAACTATTTCAACAAGAAATGTCTCTATTATTTTTTTTAAACAGCATGCCTGTTCTTCTAAAATTTCCTTACTAATAACTATCAACCTTAGCTTGCTGTAAGAATTTGTTATTGTGCATCAAGTATGCAGACGGTATTGCCAGCTGAGCCCAGGCCCTTCGGGGTGTGTGATCTGGGCTCTACGTGTGAAGCTACAGGGTGGTTGTTCTTTCCCTGACATGAGGGAAGACAGGGAGCCATGCAGAAGGAGCGATGGAAAGTTCCCACGAACCATGACAAGCTACAAAGAGGAGAAAGCCAAACAAAAGCAGGAAGAGAGGAAGTGAAAGGAAAAGTCATCTTGGAGAAGGAAAATGATACAGTTTCTCAAAGTCACATATGAGAGTTTTGTATTGACTTTTCCTCCTAAGGTCCCTAGGAGGGGAAAAAAAATCGAACCCTGAGGTCATACAAATGTATGTGGAAAGAAAGCTGTGAAGATACAATCTAGACGTATGTTTCATGTATGCATGCTCAGTGTCTATGGCTTTCTGTTGCTGTTGCTGGATGCCATCAGATCCTAGGCTCTATGGAAGCAGATCATCAAGTCTTTCTCCTGTGAGCTGCTAGATGGATTCGAACTGACAAACCATTCAGTTAGCATTTAACTGTGTGTGCCACCAGTACTCCTTCCTCATATTTTTGTCTGTAATTTCTCACTTCTTTCTGGAGAACAGGAGTCTGGGTGCAGCGCTGCAGGATTTACACTGGACTGTAAACTCAGCAGTTCAGACTTACCAGCCGCTCCTCGAAAACACCACATATTGTCGCTATGAGTCAGAACTGACTCAATGACACTTAACAACAGGCTTTCTAATTGCTGGTTTGAATTTGAAAGATGCATTGCAAAATTTCAATCTCATGATGATATATATTTCCATCATCAGTCTCACTGAGGCTGTGAAATCTAGTTTAAATAAATTTAGTTATAAGTCTTAGAAATTCTTTGGGAGATGCCATCAGATTAGGAGTACTGGTGTGGTGTTATAGGATAAAGCACTGGACAGCAAGGTCAGTTTGAACGGCAAGATCACCAGTTCAAAGTCACCAGCTGCTCCTTGGAAACCCTACACAGGGTCGCTATGGGTCGGAACCGACTCAGTGGCACTTGACAACAACAACATAGATAACAGAAGGCAGTGGAGGTTCAATGTTGGGGCTCTCGCCTTCCGTGTGACGTGTGACTCATGCAAGTTGAGGCTCTCCTGTTGCTTTTATGCTGAACAGATTTCTGCAGAGTTTACAGATTAGGAAAAAAGACCTGGTGATCTCCTTCTGAAAATGCGTTGGGAAAACTCTGAATCACAACGGTCTGGTCTGACTTAACAGCCCATTCATGGGGACAGGGGCACAGTACCAAGCAGTTTCCTTCTGCTGTGCACAGCCCCCACAGGTAGGGGACCGTCTCTATGACAGCTAACAACAGCATCATCTAGATAAACCTTAAAAGTGTTTCCCAAATCCTCCCCCCAAATTACAATGTTTCTTAAGTCTCCACTACCCCCTAACTTTACTAACTGTAGAGAGTTGCCTCCTGTGGTAAGTTAGCTAAATGGCTGCATTCTTAGGTGGGCAGCTGGCTTTATGCCTCTACACACTATGACCGTTCCCATGATTGTGTCTGAGAACTTAGGGGCAGCTGTCTCAGTGTGGGGAACAGGCAGCAGGGTGTGATTGGATCCACATAAACGTATCACTATTCCTGCCATGAGAAATCCCAGCACTCCCTTGGTCAGCAGCAGCATTTTCACTTAGAAAGGCTGTATTATTAAGTGCCATCCAGGGGTTCTGACTCATAGCGACTCTGTATAGGGCTTCCAAGGAGCAGCTGGTGAGTTTGAACCACGGACTTTGTGGTTCAAATCGACCTTGCAGTCCAGTACTGAATCCCACAACGCCACATCAGAACTCTTTAAAATGACTAGGACTTTCTTATATATTTAGGTTATAGATGTGGAAGTTTCGAAAAGGTTGTGGAAAAACTCAATTATCTTTTCATTTCAGTTCTTCAGGAACCTCTTAAAGCCCTCTCATAGTAATTTATTAGCAAATGCATTTTGTCGTTTTGTGGAAATGTAATTTTAGCCAGAAACTGTAAAACTAGGCATTATGAGAACAAGAAGAGGCCTTTTTCTCTTTCTTCTGAAGGCTCAGCGAGTCCTGCTAAGTTCTTCTCACAGCTCACTCTTGGTTTATTTACATCTCTATTCCAGAAGGACTTTATCAGACAGGCAGTTAGACACAAACAAAGACACACACACACCCATGTGCACACGCATGGACCTCCATACATGTAAGCACACACACGTGCTACTCTCTTGTCTCCTCGGTCCTCGTTATCAGCCAGCATTCTGAGTGTTGATTCATTTCTGGATCACCTGTCTCACCCACGGAAGTGTACACTCCAAGAGGGCTGGGACTTTGTATTGCTCATGGCTGCCTCTTTAGCATCTAGCACATGGCCTGGTATCTGTGATGTGTTAACTAGATATTTAATCTTCACAATATCCCTCTTCGGCCAGTTGTCAGCACTGTTGGTTTACAGGTGAAAAAACTGAGACTGAGCTATTTTAGTAAATGACAGAGTGTGCACTCAAAATTCATCAGCTGAATGAATGAAGAACTAGATATTCTTCTTGTCTTTCTGCTATGTCTTCCCCCGATATACCTGCTCTTTGGGCACCTTCATCTCCTTTCCCTCTGCAGGTTGAGGACAAACAGCCGGCTTGTGTCACTGACTGACTATATGTTTTCCTCAACTGTGTCCAATGACGTCCAGAAGGTACCCAGACACTGGCCACGTGGGGATATTTACATCATGGAAATTTACAAGTGCCACACCCCAAGGATTTCACCCCAAATCCTCACTGTTAAAAAACACTTATCAACATACCACTATCTCCACCCACCCAAACTCCCTCCTTCTCCCTTCTTTCTTCTCAACCAACAATATCCATCAGTCTAAATTCTGGGTTCTCATTAGCATACGATGTTATAGTTGTGGTTAAATGCTGTCAAGCTGGTTCCAACTCATAGCAACCCAGTATAGGGTTTCCGAGGAGTGGCTGGTGAGCTTGAACCGCTGACCTTGTGGTTCAAACCGACCTTCCGGTCTAGCGCATTAACCCACAGCGCCATACTAGGACTCCTAGAATATGATAAGATAGGAAAAGAGAAATCAGAAAAGTCAAATGACTGGGGACTACACAAATAGATTAAAATAAATATATTTTGACCAAAATATTGATGTTCAATGAAGACAAGAGCTGGGCAAGTCATGAACAAAAGTAACTGTGGGTTAATGCACTGAACTTGCAGTCGTTTGAACTGCAAGGTTGGTGGTTCAAGCTCACCAGCCACTCCTTGGAAACCCTATATAGGGTTGCTATGGTTCAGAATCAACTGAATGGCACTTAATAACAACAATAACATTAAGAGTTGGGCTGCTAACCTCAAAGTCAGCAGTTCGAAACTACCAGCTGTTCCGTTGGAGAAAGATGAGGCTTTCTGCTCCTGTAAAGATTTACAGCCTCGGAAACCCTGTACGGGGTTGCTATGAGTCAGAACCGACTCCACGGCACATAACTAACCAACCAACCAACAAATGTTCAAGAGAACAGCCCTGGTTATCTTAGTGGGTTATGAGTTAGACTGCTAATGTCAAGATCAGCAGATCAAATCTCCCATTTGCTCCACAGGAGAAAGATGAGGCTTTCTGCTCCTCTAAAGATTTACAGCCTCGGAAACCCTGTACAGGGTCATTATGAGTTGGAACCAACTCCACGGCACACCGCCACCACCACCAGTGTGAAAGAGACGTACAACATGATCCACCTACTGAAATGTGAGGCAGGCACAACTTTCTAAGTTTCTACTTTGATCAAGAAGTATTTGATTTACAAAAATGTCCATCACATAAAAAAGGTAATCGAATTAATGCAAAGTTGATAAACAATGCAAACAGAAAAGCACTTACTTCTAGGGTCTGCATCAGATTTGGTTTTATTGCATCTTTCATCAAAACAGTCAAAGCACCTGTCACCCCCTAAAAGAGAGAAGAACACTTATTTAGCTTAGTGACAAAAGACCCCCAAACTCTCACCAGTCTGCTCCATGCTGGACACTCAGGCATTTAAACTGTAGGTGATATGGTGCCATGACCTTCACCCATTTCCCCCCGACCCCAGCCATTTTCAGATGTGAAGAACCAGGGAGGAGGGGTATCAACTGAATTTTGTCCCCCCAAATATGTGTTCTAGGTCTTCATCCCATTACTTGGGGATGTAATCTCATTTGGGAATGGATTTTCTTTGTTATGTTAATGGAGCCACACAAGGGGACTTCAATAAATTCATGGAAAAATTCAGCATCTTTCAATTCCATTTTTCCCTAAACTTTTAGAAGTTCCCTCACACTCATGTAGGATGTGTCTTGAATTCGGATTTTTTTGTTTTGTTTTTATTTGTTATTGTTGTTGAGATAAAAAAAAAAAAAGATTAGGCAAGCACAGATAGAGAAATATAGATGCCAAGGCACAGGAGGACCTGCTAAGCACCAGAATAAGGTGAAGGGACAAGGCCCTTCTCCCAGAGCCGACACAGAGAAAAACCTTCTTCTAGACCCAGCAGTCTGAATGCAAACTTGCAGCTTCCTAATGGGGAGCAAACCAATTTCGATGTGTTGTTTCTATTTGTTGTTGTTAAGTGCTGTTGAGTTGGTTCTGACCCGCAGCAAACATGTAAGGGTTTCCAAGGAGAGGCTGGTGAGCTTGAATCACTAACCTAGTGGCTCAAACCGACTTTGCAGTCCAGCACATTAGACCACAAATAAGATAGGGAACGAGCACTCATTGCTCTTTTCCCAAAACCTTCCTTGATGGTGTTTAAGAGGCTTCCCATAAATCAAGCCTTTCAATCCCAAGTGTTTTCTGGCCACCACGCACATTATTGTTTCATTACTAGAGGCCTTACTATTGCCCAAAGAACTGAGATGAAGAGCCAAAAGAAAGCCATTTGCAGAACATGAATAAGAGAGACAAAGGGGGATACCTAAAAGCACCTGTTCTAACTGTTCACCTTCCCTAAGCCTCTTATCCCATAGGTACTACCGAGGTGTTTCAAACATGCTCCATTTCAAAGGCTTCTCGCTTACTGCCTCTCATGCTACCTCTCCACCCCACCTCACCTTGCCGCAGCCCACCTTCACAGGCAGAAGACAAGAGCAGGCATGTCAGGTGAATAGCTTATGGAATAAATGTCATGTTTGGTGTGGGCTGCAGCCTGGCAGAAGCATGTCATAAATGCCTGTGGCAACATTACAAAGCTGTAAGGGAAACGCTGTGTGTACAGACAGTCTGAACCCCCAGTGTGTACGCTGATATCACAAAGAAATCTTCACATTCCCCTTAATAATCAAGAACAAGGCCAGAGAGCTCGCTAGAGCTTCGGGTCCAACATACGCACCAAATCCTCTGCAGTCACAGGCTGCCCGTTCTTGTCACTGGCCACCACCATTCGTCCCAGACGCTCCTTCATGTCCATGAGGCTATGGGTCAGGGCCAGCACTGCCATGATCTCACTGGCCACCGCGATGTCAAACTGTGCCTGAAGCAGCCAAAGCACAAGACATTCCTCAGCAACAGTGCCCCCTGGAGGCCACTTCAACAGGGAGCTCGAGTGTAGCTGTCATGGTGGACCAGCTCTTACCTTGAATGGTTGTCTGAGTGTCTAGCTGGTACACTGGTCCCAGGCTAGCTGATCTCAGGGACAGCCACCCAGGACCCTAGATTCTTCTCCATTTTGTTCTGCTGAGCAGGACTCAGTTTGCTGTGGCTTGCTTTTGCATGCCTCAAACTTGCCATTATTTAAATGACTGTCTATGCCACGTGTAACTTTACACATGATTCTTAAGTTCCACTGAAGGCAAGGACTATTTCCCAAGTCTTCCGTTCTGAATTCTGTACATCAAGACTCTGGCTGAAACCCCAAAACAAAATTTAAAGAGCAACCCAGTTGCCACTGAGTTGATGCTAACTCAGGAAACCCCATGTGTGTCACAGTACAACTGGACGCCATAGGGTTTTCAAAGTCTGAATTTTGAGGAAGTAGACCACCAAACCTTCTTTCCAAAGTGCCTCAAGGTGGACTCAAACCTCCAGTCTTTCAGTTAGCAGTTGAGCAGAGTAACCATCTCCACCACCCTGGGACCCCACGCGCCTGAAACACAGTGGGCTCGCAATGCACACTAAGTGACTATATGAAGAGCCTACCAACTCGCTCTCCTGCTATGAATCAGCCTGTAGAGGAGGCTTCCTTTGTCTCTCTAGCAAAGATGTGAGAAGCAGACAGTGGAAGAAGATGGTTCTGCTAGCTTCCTCACCTCACTCAGTCTTCTGCCAGTTTGCCAGAGTTACATCACAACACAGCAGTGAGGACAGCCTGCCTAGCGTAACCAACAAGTCACATGGTGGCACAGAATCAATTTTCAGCTGCCCGTGCAGGTGTGACCACATTGCCTCTTAAAAGTTTCAGCAGGGACAGCTAAAGAACAGTTGCGTTTTACTAAATATGCCTAGGAGTCCTATTTACCAGGCTTGATTCAAAGCCGTACAAAGCCCAACAGGAACTAAAAAAAATATACAGAGAATGTGTACTTCCTCCAGTTCATAATTCAGCCACTAGGAGAGGTTCTCTGGACAAAACCACTTATTTTTTTCTTCCTGAGAGAGAGAGCGACAAGGCAAATAGAAGCTCCACAGAGAGAAATGGCTATGCCCTGGTGGGATCTCCTTATGAGCTTCTCATTATCCATTTCCCTCACAGACAAATGAGGAAATGAAGGAATAAGAGGTTTCTGGCTGCATCTTGGTAGAGATTTCATTAGTTATTGCTCTAGTAAAAAATATTGCCTGAAAGCCAAAGACAACTATATTCAATTACTACCCAACTGTATTCAATATTTATATTCAATATAAATTGAATATACAAAACTCACTGTAAACATTATTTTCACTGTACACTATTCAGGATTCTCTATACCACTATTCCATAATAAACAATGCAAATTAAAAACGGAGTCCTGGTATGGTGCTGTGGGTTAATGCGCTAGACTGCAAAGTCATTTGAACCACAAGGTTGGTGGTTCAAGCTCACCAGACGCTCCTCGGAAACCCTATACAGGATCGCTCTGGGTCGGAACTGACTAGTTGGCACTTAATTACATTAAAAGAAAAGAAGAATAAGAAATGACCCACTGCCATTCTTTGGACTCATAGCAACTCTGTTTCTGAGACTGTCTCTTTACAGTATAGACAGTCTTGTTTTTCTCCCAAGGAGTGGCTGGTGGGTTTGAACCACAGATCTTGTGCTTAGCAGCCCAGTGCTTCTCCTTCAGCACCAATAGAGTGCCTTGCAGTGACTAAAAAAATCTGAAACCTTCTATTCAAATCAGGAAATGAGAACTATCCCTGAAACTTGAACTGTGAAAGTTAAATGAAGAATTGATAGCCCACAAGTAAATTCTTCCTTTGTAGTGGTTAAAGTTTCAAAACTCTGTATCTCGAGCAACATTATTTATGAAACAAATGGGGTCAATTTAAATTTTATTGCTTGTAGTTTTATTGACTGAATTATGTCCAGATGAGTAGGCTGCTCATTTTTGTTTGCTAATAAAATCTTTCAAAACCGTACGAGTTCAAATGAGATGGGAGCTTATTTTTTATTGCTTATCAGATTATCAAGAATTTAAACAAAGCACAATGTACGTTAGCAAGCATGTGAATTGATAGAACTTTTCTAAAAGGTCAATGTGGAAATAGGCATCAACATTTGGTATTTGTAATCTCTAACTCTGCAATTATACACCTTAAATATAATCAGAAAGGCATACACACATGTATGTGTATGTTCAATACATCTTATTAATGAGAGTGCAGCATTGTTAGCATCCTATATACCCATCAACGGGACTGGGCTGAATGGGTTATACAGTACATCTAACGAGAGGAGAGCTCGTGTAACCATTAAAAAATGACATGGTGGTTTTGTTAATTATTGTCCAGTCAATTCTGACACATGACAATACCAGATGTAGAGAGTAAAACTGCTTCATGGGGTCTTCCAGGCTGTGACCTTACAGAAGCAGACCATCAGGCCGGGTGGGGTTCAAACCACTGACCTTTGAACTAGTTGTTGTTAAGTGCCATAGAGTCAATTCTGACTCGTAGAGACCCTGTATAGGGTTTCCAAGGAGCAGCTGATGAGTTTGAACCACAAACCTGATGGTTTGCAGTCCATTGCTCAACCTCCAGTAGCTAGTAGCTAAGTATTTTGCCATCGGCGCCACTCAGATAAATCTCTATCTTTTATTGACATGAAAACGTGTCCTCATTTCAATGGCTGTGGCTTTGAGACAAAACTGCATTTCCCTTTAAAAGGGGTCACAGTACACTAGCATTCTCAAAATGGAACACCTGCCATCCAACAAAATAAATGCAGCAATTTCTGGCTGCGATATCAGCACCCACACTGGTTCAGGTAGACACAAATACAGGCTGGCTCAGCACAGGTGTTACGGGAAGGTGCCCATCCATCCATGCCCACTGCTTGGAAACTGACCACCAGCCCCTGACCTCCAGGGTTGTACGTGTCCTCTGGTTTCTGAGAAATAAAACATCTATCGTGTCTGATGTTTTTGTCATTAAATGCGTCAAGTCAGTTCCGACACATAGCAACCCTGTATAGAACTTCCAAGGAGTAATGGGTGAGCTTGAACTGCTGACCTTGTGGTTCAAACCGACTTTTCAATCTAGTGCATTAACTCACAGGACCACACCAGGACTACAGCCCACTAAAACTGCTCTTCTCAATAAATCTAATAGCATCTCCCTGTCTTTCGGAAACTCCCCCAAGTCATCTGGGAGTGATTCAGGTCGGTTTTGTAGCCTGGATACTCATGGCTTGCAATCTGCTTGCATGAACAAGTTCTAGAATCTGGAGGAGGGGGGAAGTGCCTGTGAGTAGTTTATCTTCTTGATCCAATCCCCACATTCACATTTTTATTCAACTTTTTCATCCAACTCAGGATGAAGACTGATTATTACAGAAAAGGCCATTCTTACTTCACTAATAAAAACTTCAAAAATAAATGTAGAGCCTCTATCTGGCTAAAAAACCCTCACGGGTGAATTTATAGTCTCGAAGTACCACTGGTCCACAACAGAGACATGTTAAAATGAAGGCAAACTTATTACTTTTCTTCCACATTCTCTGGGTTTGGATTAGACATTATCCTTAAAATACTCCTTAGGCTATTATGTCATATTCCTTCTTTGGCTTACTAAATTTGAACTATGTGCCTGAGATTTTCATTGGGGAGCTGTTAGGCAGATATATTAATGAGGTGGTGGTAGTGTTGTTCTTAAGTGCAGTGGGGTCAATTCCAACTCAAATGACCCTGTATAGGGTTTTCAAGGAGTGGTTCGAGGGTTTGAACCACTGACCTTGCAGTTAGCATTCCAGTGTGCTTATCTTATAAAACGTCTAAAAATTTATATCCAAGGGCCTGAGTGGAACTTCCCAGAAATGCAAGTAAACATTTCCATGTATAACAATGGTCAGAAGACAGTGGAACACTTCCCCATCCTCATTCTTCCCAGCTTTATGGGTGACTAGAAATCACACCTGAAAGGGGAAGAGGACCACAGCCAATGTGGATGGCGGAATGAGGAAAACTGGAAAAGGCTGGAAGTGACAAAGCCACATACCTGGCGGGAGAACCCCTTCTCTGTGTTTGCCTGCCCAATTGTGATTTTTCGTAGAAATCGGTCATTTGTGTCCAATACTGGAAGAGAAGAGAACAGATATTTAGTCAGCAGATACATGCTGCCTGGTCCGTGTGTGGGGTGCTGTTCTGAGAGAAGAGGAAACAATGGAGAACATGGACAAGGTCCAGCTTACACTTGTGGACACTGGGTTCTCGGGTTGGCGGACACAGTGGATGATCAAAGAAACAAGAAAATATTGGCTAGTGATAGCCACCATAAGAAATAAAAGCAGGGACTGCTAGAGTTTGTCATGGCAGCAGTGGGTGGGTCGAGGGTGCCATTTTTGAATAGGCCACAATGAAATGCATTTTATTTCATTTTTGTGGTTTTTAATGGAAGTTGTACACAAGATTATTTTACTCTTGCATCTTTCTCTATCGTTTCTTCCTTATATTTGCCCTTTTCCTTTCCTACTTGGCGACATTTACTTTACATTCCAGGATCTTCTTGCAATCTTTGTCCAGTTCTAGCCTAGTGACCACCACCTTGCTGGGGTGAATGTCCATATGGACAGCTGTGCCGTTAGCTTTGTATCACTGCACCTGCTCAATGTAAATGATACGATTTCTTCCTGTACACCTGGGCTACTTTGCCAATTTGCTGACCCTTGTAGTGTCCTTGTACAACCTGGACTTCATCATCCTTTCAGATGGGCATGGACTGAACATTGTGTTTTTGCCTCAGTTCCTTGGAAAGAGGGGAAGACATAATCTTCCTGAAAATGTGGGAAGGTGCACTGAAGTGCCTTTTGCGGTTCTTACTCCAGTCAGAAGTCTTTTTGGCCGCTGTCACTTCAGCGATGACCGCAAAAGGGAAAAAAGCGAAATGCATTTCTGAAAGAATGGCTGAATCTTGAGTCACAAGAAGCAGCTAGAGGTGATTACAGTAGGTACCAGTCGTCTTGATTTGCCGCATTTGCTGGAATTTACTGTTTCAATTTTTGTTTGTAAATGCCAGGTTTAGTTTAGTGAAAACAGAAACTCTAATACCAGGAAATGAATCAGAATGACAGACTTCACTAATAGTTTACATGGCTTCAAATAAGGGGTTTAGAGAGACAGTTTAGATCCAATTTGTTAAATATAGAACATGGCAATGTAAAAAAACGATAAAGGGAGCTTGAGTCTTTGAGAACTGTGAGCATTTGTGGGGTGACAAAAGGTCACGATTCATGTACATACAAAGGACCAGCAACATTTTCAACTTGCCCGCCATTTGTTCCTGGACCCAGCTGATGCCAGTCTTTCTCTTTATACAAGAGGGGGTTCAAAGTTAGTGGGAAACTGGAATTAAAAGATAATGGAATTTTTCCATGAGCCTTTTGAAGCACCCTCATATAATACATTCCTACACATGTACCCAAACTCACCCTCACACACATATTCTTGTAGACACACACGCATACATCACACATGCATACACTTAGATACACATACACACACTCAAAAAACACTCACAGGAAGATAAAAGATAAAGGAAACAAGTATAAATTGCTACAATTTAATGAACTTGACCTATATTTATGGATGTAATAGCTCAAAATACTAATTGAGAAAGGATTCTTGAAATCAAGAATAAATCCTATCCCCTCTGATATGGCAGGGCAACTCAGATATTGGCTACCTAAAATGGGAGGGGATATAAAGGCATGAAGTGACTGACTGGCTTACAGGTTTCCAAGAGGGAGTTTAGTTTCAGAGTGTGTGGGCGAAGATAAAGTCCCCTTTAATAGTTTTCAACTTGTCTAGATGGGTTTAGTGAAAAGAGAAGGGGATAAGATTCTTATGATTCAACAGTGAGCAATTGTTATCATGACTAATTGCAACTGTCACAACTGTAAATGTAGAAGTTTTGTTTAAAAAAAAAAAAAGGATAATAGTATATCTTGAACTCAGTCCAGGAGCAGAGAACCCTAGGATCATCTAGGAAGAGTACCACAAGTGGAATGTGGGACCCTATTCAGAGAAGCAGCGATACCAGATATGAAAGCAGAGATGGGGACATGGAGAGAGGGAGCAGCTGGGGACTCCAGATTCATGAAAACAGAAAGGCTGTATGCTGGCAGCCAGCTGCTGGTGGCCAGGGAGCAGGCTTATAAAATGTTGTCTTTTGGTTGTTTAAATGACTATATATTCCTGAGTGTTTTTGTGTACATCCACATCCACACCACTCCACACCACCCACCAATCAAGCAAAAACCAGAGGGAATAGAAGCAAATACTGTTGAAAGATGATGCACAGAGGTTATAATCATTGCCATTGCAATGAAACAATGAGTGTAAAACTGATAGTCCACTATGTAAACTAATCACTTAATTCACAATAAAAAACCAAACAAAAAAACACTCACACTCACCCAAATACATCTAAACCATGATTTTAAAACACAAGTAGAATATATGAAAAACTACAGAACACTTCTCAATATTGGCACTAACCAGCTACCATGCTTATTTCATCTCTGATTTTACTAAACCAGCTAAGGATCTAATCTCATCACACGAGTTACGCCATATTGGCATAAACACACACACACAAACAACAACAACAACAAAAAAAGCCCACCCTAGTATTAAATGTCCTTAGTTTATTTACTGGAGAATCCCATTTCTCATGTTAATTCATGGGAAGCAGCGCCAAACTACTTATCGAACGTCATTGCAAATTCTCCTGACCCCAGTAACTACTCAATAGCAGTTTACTTTATTGTCCTGAAGAGTAATATGAGTTGTCACTTTGATTAAAATTGACCCACATCCAGAGAAATCCCAGTGTTTTCCACCCTCTCAAAGGAAAAGCCATCTGCACACTGGCTATGGGAAGGAAGATCAAGTAGCCTCTCTTATAAGATCCCGGACTAAGTCCACTGACCTATTCCAAGAACCTCTCTTAACAGATGTGAAAAAAAATGTCAAATTGCATTAATGTTTGTTTGAGCATCTCCACATACTTGGCTTATATGTATTTTAATTCCCACCTGTAAAAATGCTTTCACAAGTAGATTTCCAAAAAAAGTTTGAGAAGTAACACAAGCAGGCAACGCCTTGCAAAAGTTGCCTACTGAATGTTGGTGAGACTCACATTTTCATAAATATCTGCTTCATTATTAAAAAGAGAGAGAGAAAATATGTTGGCTTCTGAATAAAATGCTGCAAATATCTGCGTCAGTTACTAAAAATGAGAATGGTCTGTTCGCTAATAGACACATAATGAAGTAAGCTTCGGTCCATCCACAAGGGAGTATTCTGTAAGCCAGTTCTCATCAGCTCACCCCTGACACGTGGCGATCCCTCGTGGGTCAGAGTACAACTATGAATGGATGTTCAAAAAGTTCATGAAAAATGGAAACACAAGACAACGGATTCTTTTCCATCAACTTTGGAAGCCTCCTTATACATTACACTGGGTTTTCAATGGCTATAGTCATTTAAAATTACCATAGCAACAAAGAGCTAACACAATGGACACTGTCGATGATATAAACCAGACTAGCCGAATATAAACTATAGACCCTAAACTCTAATTACAGACATACACAAAATTCAGCTCTACCATAAAAAACCTATTAATAATTTTAATAGTACAATGAGAAACTTCTTACTTTTTAAGCATGTCGAAAATCCCTATCATGCTGCTACTTTTGTAATAAACATGTACAAGAGGGCTTCAAAATGTTATTAGAAAAATCCATTATCTTTTCATTCCACTTTTTACAAACTTTGTGAAGCCCCCTCATACTAAAATTTTCCAAGAGATTTTACTTCAGGAGACAGAGATGCATATTAGATCTACATAATACAATGGTTACCACAATGCCTCCTAAGGTTCATGAGGGGGAAGCTTTACAGTGACTAGATTACACATGTTCCAATAGAGCACTGTGGGGAAGGTCCACCCAGCAGGCAGTATAACATCCACGAAATCATTTAGTTTGGCCCTGCCAAGGTAGCCGGAGTCCCGGTCATCACATTTTGTTCATTTTTGTTAGGTGTCATCGAGTTAGTACTGATTCTTAGTGGCCCAGGGCACAACAGAATAAAACACTGCCCAGTCTACATCAATCTCACAATCGTGGCTGTTTGGACCCACTGCTGCTATTGTGCCAACCCATTTTTTTGGGGGGTCTTCCTCTTTTTCTGTGACCCTCCACTTTAGCAAACATGTTATCCTTCTCCAGTCACTGGTCCCTCCTGACAATATATTCAAAGTATAAAAGATGAAGTCTGGCTTCCAAAGGGTACTCTGGATATACTTCTTCCAACACAGATTGGTTTGTTCTTTTGGCAGTCCATGGTACTTTCAATATTCTCCTCCAACACCATAATGTAAATGCATCAATTCTTCTACGGTCTTCTTTAATAATAATTGTTGTTGGTAGGTGTCAACTCATAGTGACTCTATGCACAACTCAAAACGCTGTCCAGTCCTTCACATTGTTGTTGTTGTGAAGTGCCACTGAGTTGGTTCCAACCCATGGCGACCCCATATAGGGTTTGAGGAGCAGTTGGTGAGTTTGGCCCACTGACCTTGCAGTTCAAACTGACTTTGCAATCCAGGACATTAACCCACAGGGCCACACCAGGACTCCGTCCTTCACCTTGTTGTTGTTGTTAAGTGCTGTCAAGTTGATTCTGACGCACAGCAAGCCTGTGTAGCGTTTCTAAGGAGCAGCTGGTGAGCTTTAAACCACCGGCCTTGCAGTTCAAACTACTTTGCAGTCTGGTGCATCAGCCCACAGTGTCACACCAGGACTCCGTCCTTCATATTATTGTTGTTATTAGGTGCCATCGAGTCAGTACCGACTCATAGCGACCCTATGTACAACAGAATGAACCACTGCTTGGTCCTGGGCCAATGTCACAATTACTGCCACGCCTGAGCCCATTGATGCTGCCACTTTGCCAATCCATCTCACTGGGGGTCTTCCTCTTTTTCTCTGACCCTCCACCTTGTTGTTGTTAGGTGCCATCGAGGCGATACCGATCCAGAGCAGCCTTATGCACAGCAGAACAAAACACTGTCTGATCCTGGGCCAACCTCACTACTGTTGCCACACTTGAGTCCGTTGACGTTGCTACTTGGCCAATCCATCTCACCAGGGGTCTTCCTCTTTTTCTCTCTCCTACTTCAGATGTATTGTTAGAAAGGACCAGTCCTTATTCACTGTCCAGCTTTCACATGCGTATGACATTACTGCAAATACCATGGCTTGGGTCAGGCGCACCTTAGTCCTCAAGCTGACATCTTTACTCTTTAACACTTTAAAAAGGTCTTGTGCACTTGGACATTGGCTACCCAAAAAGAGGGGTGGGAGGCTACAAAGGCAAGAAGTAACTGGCTTACAAGCTTTCAAGAGGGAACCTAGAACCAGAGGGCCTGGAGAAAGGTAGACTCTCCAGTGAGCAGTATTCAATCTGTCTAGGTGGCACTGATGCAATGAAATCCAGATAGGTCTCTTGTGATACAATAGTGAATAATTGTTATCAGGACTGACTGTGAGGGTTGGAAATGTAAAGGTAGACGTTTTATAGCAAGGAGGGGAGTGATTAACTTTTCAGTCTAGGAGTGGAGGTCCCTGGGACCTTCAAGGGAGAGGAGCAGAGAGCGGGACCCTACCTAGAGAAGCAATGATGCCTGAAATGGAGCCAGAGATGATGACGTGGAGCAATGGAGCAGCTGGAGACTTTAGATCCAGAGAGGGAGAGCGACTGTGTGCTGAAGACCTGAGGGGCAAGGGGAAAGGATTGCATGGAGGGGAGTGTAACCATGGCAATGAGACGATATACGATGGAATGAATGTAAAAGTAACATTCTCCCATGTAAACTATCACATAATTCACAATAAATCATTTTAAAAAAAAAGGTCTTGTGCAGCAGATTTGCCCAATGCAATACGTCGTTTGATTTCTTGACTGCTGCTTCCCTGAGTGTTGATAGTTGATCCAAGAAGAATGAAGTCCTTGACAACTTCAATCTTTTCTCCATTGAGAAGAATGTTGTTTATTGGTCCAGTGGTGAGGATTTTTGTTTTCTTACACTGAGATGCAATACATACCGAAGGCTGTGCTCTTTGATCTTCATCAGTAAGTTGTTTTAAGTCCTCTTCACTTTCAGCAAGCAAGGTTGTGTCATGTGCATATCGCAGGTTGCTAATGAGACTTCCTTCAATCCTGAAGCCACGTTTTCTGTGTTTTTTTTCAGCATATTTGCTCAGCATACAGGTTGAATAAGTATGGCAAAAGAATACAACCCTGTAGAGCACAACGTTCTTAATTTTAAACCATGCAGTGTGCCCATGTTCTGTCCTCTTGGTCCAGGTACAGAATCCTCATGAGTACAATTAAGTGTTCTAGAATACTCATACTTCGCAATGCTGTCCATAGCTTGTCATGATCCACACAATCAAACGTCTTTGTGTAGTCAATAAGGCACAGGTAAACATCTTTCTGGTGTTCTCTGCTTTCAGTCACATTGTTATTATTGCAGTTCAAATGGCTCTGCAGTCTGGTGCATTAACCTACAGCACCACACCGGAACTCCTTCAGTCTTATTTTGTTGTTGATAAGTGCCGTTGAGACGATTCCGATCCATAGCAACCCTGTATAGGTTTTCCAAGGAGCAGCTGGTGAGCTTGAACCCCCAACCTTGCAGTTCAAACAAGTTTTCAGTCTGATGCATTAGACCACAGCACCACTCCAGGACTCCTCAGTCACATTGTTGTTGTTGCTAAGTGCCGTCGAGTCGGTTCCGACCCATAGCGACCCTGTACAGGGTTTCCGAGGGTGTAAATCTTTAGGGGAGTAGAAAGCCTCATCTTTCTCCCGCGGAGCAGCTGGCAGTTTCGAACTGCTGACCTTAAGGTTCGCAGCCCGATTAGTAACCACTACGCTACCAGAGCACATTAGGCATGAGTTAATTAAATGTTTGACCAAATACAGTACGTTTATTTTTAAGTTGATATTTTGTATGGCCCACAAATGATGTTATAAATTTTGGCATAAAAAAGGTTCCCACACATGCAGTAGCGCTTCCCTAATAAAGAGCCAAGTGTTGTTGTTGTTGTTGTTGTTGCTGTGAAGTGCCATCAAGTTGGTTCTGACTCACAGTGACCCCATATAGGGTTCACAAAAAATGGCTGGTAGGTTTGAACCACCAACCTATTGAGGTAAGCAGCCCAATTCGTAACCACTACGCTACCAGAGCTCCTTCTACAGCCTGGTAATATTTCTTCATTAAATAAAATAATCATTATGGTAGAATACATACAACAAAATATTTATAATTTTAACCATTTTTTAAGTGTACAAGTCAGTGACATTACTATAATTTTTGTACATAATATGCTCTTGAAAATAACCCACACCGTATAACAAGATGCTGTGCAACAGGAAATAATACTTGAGGGCTTTGTGCGGTTTGCAAAAACCTATATATATAACGTGTGTGTTATCTGCATTAAAACCGCGTACTTCCCATGGTGTGTACCCATTTATGGTTTCATTTTAAAGACAGGGAAACAGGAAAGCAGCTGGGAAGAGCTCCATGCCAATTAAGACACAGTCTCTGATTTTTGCTTGCCCACCTAGCGGTTCCTGGCACTAAATTCTTAGAGAACTGTCTGATCAGACTCTCAGAAGGGAGGCTTTGCAGAGGGATGAGGTTTGGCCTACATCACTAAACTATACAAGTAGAAGATGTTGAACTGGGGGCAGAAGAAAGAAGGGAAGACATTGGGAAGTTTTTAAAATGCAGAGAAAAGAGACGCATGAAAAGAGAAAGACAAAAATCAAGTCGTTTACCTTGGATATTAGAGGACTGAGCCCACATGGACAAGTTCACCTAAGAAAACAGAGGACACGAACTCCCAAGGAGAGGCCAGGATCAGAGAAGACCGTGATCAAGTCATTATTATTGGAATAAATGGTGTCGTTGGAAGCACAGACGGGGAAGAAAATGGAAGGAAAGAAAGCCATACATTTATGAAATTAATCCAAGCATTCTTGTTAGGATCTCCCAGAAATGGAGCTGAGCCTGTCTCATGCTTGTTGTTGTTGTTGTTGTTGTTGTTGTTATGTGCTGTGGAGTCGGTTCCAACTCATAATGACCTGAACCGACTCCACAGTGACCCTGCACAGGGTTTCCGAGGCTGTAAATCTTTACGGAAGAAGAAAGCCTCATCTTTCTCCCGTGGAAAAGCTGGTAGTTTCGAACTGCTTACACCCTGCTAACCACCAGCTCCCTGACCACGCCCAATACCCACCTCTCTGCCACGTGATAGTTGAGGGGTCGATGTTGAGACGGGAGAATCTGCTCATCTCTTCTTCTGTCAATGTGCTTGGGTCAGTCTTGAGGATGCCCAGTTTCTAAGGAAAAAAAGACACAGCACGTTTTTGGGCCGAAAAGAGAGCAAAAGGTAACAAAAATGGCCGTCTTCCTCTCATTTTCTTGGAGAGCACTGAAGTCATTTATTAAAGAACTAAACTGAATTTCAGTGAAATTATAGATTAGACCAACTCATATAAATACATATCTGAAACCAAGTATCTCCTACAAGTGGGAGATAAAGAAAACTTGTAATATGTCCTTAAAATGAGAGATGTGAAAACAGCGCAGTTGGTAACCAACAAAGAAGACTTGGCTGCTGTCTGCTTCAGCCCGGTGGGGGCCATGAATCTGGGGGCTGCACTATGTTCTGTGCTCTGCAGAAGTGAGCTTACTGTCCCTGGAAATAATGCTACAGCTCATTCAATCTTATTCTCATATACAAATGACAATAATTCAAGTAAGGTCTAAACCTAATTGTTCAAAACAAAGTTATTTCTTAGTGTTGAAAAGATATTCAAACTTTAAATACATTGATTTCTGTAAAAAGGAACTCTGGTAGCTTAGTGAATTCCAAGATGAGCTTGCTAATCACAAGGTGAGCAGTTCGAATCCACTAGCTGCTCTGCAGGACAAAAATGAGGCTTTCTGCTTCCGTAAAGATTCACAGCCTTAGAAACCCCACACAGGATCACCATGAGTGTCTTAATTGACTCCTTGGCACAGAACCACCACCATCACCACCATTTCCGTAAAAGGTATTCATATGTGGTACAAATGGGTAAAGCTCAAAAGGTTGGAGGTTCAAACCCACCCAGAAGTCTTGAAAGAAAAGTTTGGTGATTTCCAAAAGATTATAGCCATGAAACCCTTATGAAGTACAGTTCTGCTCTTACACACCTGGGAATAGACTCATTGGCAACTGGTTTGAATGTTTAATGGCTTCATTTCCATAAGAAAAAACAATCTAAGAAAAGAATTTAGGAAATAGAAACTGTACAAGGTCTAGCTGCTAACATTGTAGGATTTGTATTATTCTCAATAAACTAAATTTGCTTCAGTAAAAGAAAAGGGAGTGCAGCTTTGCCAACCAGAAGGCTGTAAATTTTGCTATTCAGAGAGATTTTTCAGTGTTTGAAAAAGACCTAGGGAAACTTCACTGTGACGATTAGAGTACAGACAGCAAATGGCATTACAAGAAACTAATAGATAAGAACGAAGAATGTCGGCACAAATACAATCTTAGCAACTTGCCATAACAAAAAACTCAGAGAGATAAAGAAAGTTTAGTTTTGAGAGAAAAATAAAAACTTTCATGAAAATGCTTCTCTTTAGAAAGAGAAGAATTCACTAAATGTCTTGGCTAGGATCAACAGAATCATCTTTTCATCTGAGATCTAAGAAGGGTTAAAGGAGTTGTCCTTGCAGCTCTTTGGTGTGGGATCTCATCCCAGACTTCTAACACTCTGCCCTGTGCTACAACCTCCTGTCACCTTCAGAGTTCAACACCCAACAGAGTATAAAGAAATCAAAGAGTTCAGTACCCAAAAGAGTATGTGGAAATCAAACCAAATCAAGTTCAGAATTTTTAAACTTCAACAATCTTTCTGGTTTGCTTCTGGTACACATTAAAACTTACTTTCAATCGAGCAAGTTGAATTTCTGAAAATGCTCGAACACCATTCACTAAGGGAACCAGTCGGTTATACAAAGCCTGAAAAAAAAAAAAAAAAAAACAATAAAACAAAAATTCCATGAAAGTGTAGGGATCAGTCATGCACTTGGAAAATTCACAGGATACAACAGAGTTCATTACATTTACATCCAAATTGTTTAGATTAGAGATTCCTATTAAAATGCTTAGACTAATACAAACAATGCAAACTTGAATTCTGTCATTTTAATAAATGTAACCAGAAATAAAATAATGCACATTATAAAGTGTTTGCCTGAATATATTTTTTGTTCTATAGCTTTTCAACTGTCAAATTAATACTGGTCAGAATTCTGCTTCAAAACACTCACCAACGAATTACTTTAACTGGAGAGCGTCAGGACTCTTGTACTACAGGCCGAAAAGCTCCATCTTAATCCATGCCCTACACATCTATGAGGAATTACCATCTCATACCCTAGCCGAATCAGGTATGTTAAATTTACCCTCTAAGCCAGAGGGGGATGTCTTCTAAACAACACTTTTTGAATAGCTGCATTTCACAATTAATGTCTGAAAAAGACATCTGCTCTTTCCTTTGGCACACACTTCAGAGACTAGGCCTAGGACCAGAATGAAGAATACTGGTCTACCAAATACCTTCAAGAGGAAACACTCGCCTCAAAAAGGGCAACATAATTCTCCCAATAAATTGGCAGTGGTCTTAAACCACTTAAGAATCTGATCAAAGTATGGATCTGCTCTCCAGGTAATAAGAACATTTATAAAATGATGAAATTTTTAATAGAATTGTGGACTGTTTATTGGACTCCAGAGGGCTTCCCATGACTTGTTAAGAACCCAGGATGCCCAAACAAAATGTCACAAATGGCCAACAAGGATTCTTTTTCTCACCTTATCTGTTTGAGTATTTTCATGCAAAATCCTTGTGTCAATCGCAGCTGCAAGCAAGTTGTTAGCAGCAGTGATAGCATGGATGTCTCCGGTAAGGTGCAGGTTGAACTGTAAGCACAAGGAAATATCTTTTTTATCTTTTTAAATCAGTCCCAAGATTCAACGACTTCCTGAATAAATTATCCCAGAGTGGCATTATGGGATCCGCACTGGACTGTGAACCCCAAAGTCGTCAGTTCAAACACACTAGCTGCTTCTCCGAAACCCTAGACAGGGTCGCTAAGAGTCAGAACTGACTCGACAGCACTTAACAACAACATGCTAACGGCATTGCATGTCCTTAGATGTCCATACACCAAACACTCCATGTTATTGTTATCTGCTGTCAAGACGATTTTGATACATCCCATGGGAGAGAGTATAACTGTCCCCTACGGTTTTCTAGATTGTAATCTTTGTGGAAGTAAACCACCAGGTCTTCCTGCTATGACCTGCTGCTTAGATTGCTATGGTCAACCTTTCAGTTACCAGCTGATTTTCCAAATTAGAAAATTACTGTCAGGTTTTTGCATGTAACAAGAAAGGACTCTTAAGCACCACCTTTTTTGTTAAAAAATACTTCCACTGTTAGACTACAGAATAAAGTCATCTGAGGAACTTAATGATTGGGCTTTTACCACTATGAAATGTTTTCTTTTTCATTTACTTTACTTGTACACATCATTTTATTACTTAAAATAAAGGATGCTGTCAAATATACTTTGGAATAAAGCATGGGTAAAAGAAGGTGTCACAACTGAATATGAAATATTACAGCAAGTTTCAGAAATAAAAAACTCTATCATCCTTATGTGGTTACATGTTGGCTTGCTAACCTCAAGGTCAGCAGTTCAAAAAAATAATAAAAGTGAGGGGCAGTTCTTTGCTGGTTACCGGGATGCAGGGGGTTGGGTTAGGGGAGGGAGGGGAAGGTGGAGCACAGG
>NW_006408789.1:676257-692621 GCF_000296735.1 Chrysochloris asiatica | reverse complement strand
TTTTTTTGTATTTTCATGTAAAAACTGTTTTATAACTTATAAAATATGAAAAATGTATATGACTGTTTCACAAAATTTTAAAAAGTGGACTGATAGTCCCTAATATTTTATACTTTCCCAGTGTTTGTACAAAAGTATTACGATTTCTCTTAGCAGACCTTAGATATTACTATCTTTAAAAATTTTTTTTTTTAACTTTGGTTTTATATAATATTTGTCCTTTTGTGATTGACTAATTTCCCTCAGCATAATGTCCTCCAGGTTCATCACTACTCCTCAACATTGCAGACTATTCTACTGTGTATGTACAAAAGTTTGTTTAAGCATGCTTCTGTTGATAGGAATTTAAGACATCTCCATCTTGGTAGTGTTATGAATAGTGCTCCAATGGACACGCATGTGTACTCCTTTTAGTATCTAGCCATGTTACAGTTTTTATTTCTTGAAAATAGAGGGATTATTGGGTCATATGGTATTCCTGTTTCTTTTTTGATAAAGTGTATTACTGCCTTCCACCATGTTTATACCATTTTACAGGCCCATCAGCAGTGGATGATGGGTCCAGTCTTTCCACACCCTCACCAGCATTTGTTGTTATCTGCAGTTTTGAACTTTGTTGCAGTAAAATGATACCTCATTGTTGTTTTGATTTGCATCTCTCTTATGGCTAGAAGTCCTGGTGTGGTGCTGCAGGTTAATGCGCTGGACTGCAAGGTCAGTTTGAACAGTAAGGTCAGCAGTTGAAGCTCACCAGCTGCTCCTTGGAAATCCATGCAGGGTAACTGTGAATAGGAACCATCTTGAGGGCACTTAACAACCACTTAACAATGGTTAATGATCGTGAACTTTTCTTCATTATGTTGGTTGGTTGCCTGAATGTGTTTGTTGGTGAGTTGTCTTCATGTCCTCTGCCCATGTTTTAATTGGATTCTTTGTTCCATAAGTTTTGGAGAGTAGTCCTTTGTCTAATATGTCGTTGTAAAACAATTTTTTCCCTGTGGGTTCTTTTAACTTTTGATAAAAACTTCTGATGAACATAACTGTCTAAACATTAGGAGGTCATCTATTTGGTCTTGTGTTTCCAGTTGTTTCATAGTGTATTTGTCATGTAGCAAAGCCCCTAAGTTTGTCCCTATTTTTTCATTGATGATCTTTATAATTCTAGGTTGTACAGTTAAGCTTTTAATTCATGTTGAGTTCATTTTTTTTTGTATCCGGTTAGATATGAGTCTTGTTTCATTTTTCTGCAAATAGATTTCCAGTTTTGCCAGCACCATTTTTTGAAGGACTATCTATTATCTATTTAATGCATTCTGGCCCTTTGTCAAAGATCAACTAAGACAGATGAATTCACATATGGATTCTCGACTCTGTTCCATTCATCTCTGTCTTTTATTGTATTGGTACCAGTCTGGTTTGACTACTGTGGCTGTATAGTAGGTTTTAAGATTAGGAAGTGAGAAGCCTGCTACTTTGTTCTTTTTTAATAATGCTTTCCTTATCCAGTGTCTCTTTCTTTTCCATATTAAGTTAGTGATTTATTTATTCATCTCTTTAAAAAATTATGTTGGAATCTGGATTGGGATTGCATTGTATCTATAGATTCCTTTGGGTAGTGTTGACATTTTCACAATGGTAAGCCTTCCTATCCCCAAGAAGGATATAGTCCTCCATTTCTATAGGTCTCATTATTTTCTTGTAGTTTTCTTTGTACAGGTCTTTGGATTCTCTGGTTAGATTTATTCTCAGGGGAATGGCTTCAGTTTCTCACTGTTGGCTGTTGGGTTTGCATATATGTCCTTAGTTATGTTAATGAATTTCCCTTGTCTACTTATTTTGCTGAGTGTTCTTATCAGGAATAAATTGTTAGATTTTGTCAAATACCTATTCTGCCTCAATTGATACAATCATATAATTTCTTTTTAACTTTCTTTTACTTATGTGGTTCAGTCATTGATTATTTTTATAATACTGAACATTCCCTGTATACCTGGTATGAATCCCACTTGGTCATGATGCATTATTATTTTAATATAGTATTGGATAATATTGGCTAGGATTTTGATGAAAGTGTTTACATCTATGCTGATGAGGGATATTAGTCTGTAACTCTTTTTTAGTGATGTCTTTGCGTGGTTTTGGTATCAGGGTTATGCTGGCGTCATAAATGAATTGGGGATTTTATTCCTTTTCTATATTTTTACAGGCTAGAGAGTAGACACATGTTAACATGAACGATGGGGCAGACAATATACAACAAGCAGGAGGTTGGCAGAGGAAAGATGAAGGTAGCACAGGAAGAGAGTTCAAGAGTTAAAGGAAATAGAGGTAAAGTGGTTGACAGCCAGCAGCTGCTCCTCAGAAACCCTATTTAGGGTCACTATGCATTGAATCCTACTAGACAGCACTTAACAACTGTTAACTGATGGTACATGGAAGGGACTGCAGTCATTGTAATGAAGCAAATTATAGGATTTGTTGAATGTAAAACGGATGATCTGCTCTGTAAACCTTCACTCATTCACATTTAAAAGTTTAAAAAACAAATTCAAGTTGATAAACTTGACAAGTAGAATGCTTATTGGTAGGGAGGGGTTTTAATGAAGAGTTGTGTATTATTAAAGATGAACATTTGCTGGTCAGTTATTGTTTTTTTACTGATGTTTCTCTTGAACCCTTTAGCAATTTTACAATTGGGATATAAGTTGTCCTTTCCTATTGTCTCCTTGGTGTCCACTTGGATGACTAAGGCCCCAAACGGGCCTTGTTTTCCAACCGGTTAAACTGTTCATCATCACAACAACCTCAAACGTATGACTCCTCTAGTTCTCCAGTTCACCCCAGAATTGCTCAGCCCAGAATCATCACCCTTGAGTATGCTCCTTCTCTCATCTGCACCTCTAACCTAGTCAGTGACAAGTCTTAAATCCCTCATCATTTTTCCATTCTCATTACCATCATGCAGGGTCAAGCCACTGCCATCTTTTCCCTGGGTTCTTGCCATACCCAAGTCCACTCTGGTCTCCACACAGACGGCTGAATGGTCAATCTTATAAAACCCAACTGGCATCATGTTACTTCCCTATCAGGATCCCTTCAGGTACTAACACATCAAATAAAACTAACCCCAGCCTGCAGGAGCCTGAAAGACCTGGCCCCTGCCCATTTCTCCTTCCCCTGCCCCACTGGTGTTCTCCTAGTTCCCTGAGGAGGTCACGCCCCTTCCTACCCCGGAACTTCACCACAAGTGGATCAGCTGCCTGGAATACCCTTCCATGGCTGGCTCCTTACTCATCCTTCAATCTCGGTATAACACTTTAAATTCCTTAGTCCATATGCAGCTGATGCTAAGATTTTTACAAGATGTAGTGTGTGGTGGAGTCAGTTCTGACTCATAGTGGCCCTGCATAAGGTTTCCGAGGCTGTAAATCTTTATGGGAGTGAAAGTCCTCATCCTTCTCCCGTGGAACGGCTGGTAGTTTCAAATGAGGTTAGCAGCCGGAAGCGTAACCACTACGCTACCGGAGCTCCTTTATATGTTGAATATTTACTAATTCAACGTTTCTCATTAGATACTCAGCCAGAAAATGCCTGGTTCAATATCAAGTATTAAACGCTGGACATACAGAGATGAAGAAGACATCAAAAACCAAACGGCCTTGTTATATGTGGTCCACTTGTCTACTATTAGGAAGTCCACCCAACCCACATGGCCAAAGCCACCCAACAGTGGGTCATCAGTCCCATCTCAATCCCAAGCCTACTCTTTCTCACTCCGACCACAGATATTTAAAGATGAGCCTATTTTCAATCCTTCCCTTTCCCTTCCCTGTCTCAGACTTCCATTGGTTAAGACTGCTCCACTTCCTTCAGTAAAGCCAACAAATGTTTGCACGTGAGCTCCTACTAAGCTCTCATACTCTGCGAGTAGCTGAGCCTGGAACCCCAAGAAAGACCTCCCTCTAACTCACATCACAGCCAACTAAACCAGACTGAGGTAAACCCACACAGTATTAGTGGACTAGAACTCAGAAGAATGAGTTGAGAGGGAGGACAGGAAAGGAAGAGGACATTCCAGGCACATAGAAAAGCTTGCCATGGTGCAAGGGGACACAGGAGGAGGCCAGAGAGAAGATGAGACTGGAGAGACAAGTAGGAGCCACACACAAGCACCTCACCCATGGGGAAGGGAGCCAAGCAAAGGGCACGAGGAGGTGGCCTACTTAGACTTGGGTTTTAGGAAGACTTCTTAGGATGTGAACTAAGAGTAAAACTGATGAGAGCTAGTAGCTGCTTACACATGGCAGACAAGGAAGTGGTCAGTAAGGATGCACCGTTCTTAAGAGAAATCAGAACCAAGACCATTGACTCTTTCTGTCCATGATTCTTTGTAAATATTTCATCCTGGAGTCTTTATCTAGAGAAGTGAAGTGTTCACACCTTCCGGAGTTTAGCAGTATAACCACCTGATATCTAGAACAAGTAAGGCCAGATGGGCTTTGGGATTCAGAATTTTTTTAGTAATTGGAGAGGCATTATGATTTATGTAAGAAGGGGATTTTAAATATTTTGTGGGGAAAAATTCCAGTATCTTTTCATTCCTTTTTTTCATGAACTTATTGAAGGCCCTTTGTATGTATGTATACATGTATGTCTCCGTGTGTATATAGAACATGTTTTTATAAAACGCAGCCAACAGGGTGTAAGTCAGTACACATTTACTAAAAGCAACGTTTCTGTCTACAGCCATACCACCCTGAACATGTCCAATCTCATCTGATCTAAGAAAAATAATCTTTCTGTAGCAAAAGATCTGAATAGTCATGTCAAGTGGCATAAACAAAATCCCAGCATAGCTCTTAACTATAGACAGGTTCTGCCATCAAACGAGGCAAACAGTTTTGGCTTTCAGAGCCTTTCAAACTTTGGAACTATGGGTAAAGTGTTCTAGGAGGGAAGAGGCCACACGCTTACCTCCTCCATGGGGATGACCTGGGCGTACCCGCCACCTGCAGCACCTCCTGCGCAACAGAACAATTTGAGACGTGTTACCGAGGACAGTTACACAGGACAGATACAACACGAGGGCCACAGTACCCTAAACCCAACAAGGAGGCAAATACACCCAAGGCGACATGAAACTGTTTCTGTCCGTCCGTCTATGCCATTGAAGGACTTCTGTTCCTAGTTTGTTTTTTGAAAAAGGTAAAAAATAACAATAAATGTCATCACTTCAAAACAGGTGTCAAGATCAGAGATTATTTCATTACGTATTGTCAAATTTATGTGGCTGTGCCTTATCTAAACTGTACACGCATTTAAGTTTTAAAACGGCCATCTCATAGCTACTTGATAAACATCTCACATAGCAAATCACAGATTTCAATGTATTGGAGATACCTGTATAGATTTAGATTTAGATTTAATATAATTGTTAAATAATATAATTAAGATTCATATCCCCCCAAGATATTAAAGTTATGATATTAAAAAGACTTCTTTAATTCTTGTGTGCTGCATACACAGGCCTGTACTGAGTATTTCACATAAGCTAGATCATACATTATTTGTCTATTTCACTCATTATTTGTCTATTTCACTCTGATAATGTTTCAAGGTTTATCCATATTGCGGTATCAATCAATGCTTAATGTCTCTTCATGGCTAAAGAAAATTCCATGGTGGTTGTGGTTATGTGCTGTGGAGTCAGTTCCGACTCATAGCGACCCTATACAGGGTTTCCGAGGCTGTAAATCTTTACCGGAGCAGCAAGCCTTATCTTTCTCCCGCAGAATAGCTGGTAGTTTCGAACTGCTGACCTTGAGGTTCGCAGCCTGATTCGTAACCACTATGCTAGCAGAGCTCCTTTATGTCCCCATTCATCTATTGTGCATTTAGGCTGGTTCTACGTTTTAGCTTCTGTAAACAATGCTGCAATGAATACTGGTTAGGGGACGCTGCTTAGGAGACACAGAGCTTCTGCTAATGGTGATAGGAATGACTGACTAACATAATACACATAATTCATATCACTGACTTGTGCATATGAACAATGCTGATAGGGTAAATAGTTTGTTACAGTTACATGACACCCTAAACTTCTCTTTCCTAAAGCAATAATGATACCTATCAAGTGCATATCATTTTATGATTACCTTGCTGTTTATGTGCTATCTTCTCTGAGTCTACAACCACCACTTAGGTCTCACTTTCATACATGCAGCTCAGAGAAGTTGTGATTGCCTAAAGGTCACACAGCAGTACGAGACACAACCATAAAGAAAACCTCGGTCCTCTCACTCCAAGACTCGTGTTCCTCCCACAACATAATGTATGGCATTCTAAGAGTAAGAAGTTATTAATATTCATAATAGTAAAACTTACATACTATTAAAAAGCATGGCATGCCAGGAACAAGCAATAATTGTAGCAACAAATGCTATTGTAGAGTGAGCTAAAGAATGATTTCAAGATACTAAATCAATGAAGGAAGAGTAATGAGCGTACAAGGTCCCAGATATCGTCTGACTGCAGCCAACAAGAATTTCATCCAAGCTCTCCAAAGAAGTTCCAAGGCCCCACATAAGACCTAAAGGGTCTCTGTTTAGATGGCCAGACCTTTCACTGTGCTGGGAAGAGAGACCATAAGTACAAATGGCAGAGTTTCAAACTTCTTGGCAAAGAAGATAGAGATGGAATAGAGGGCTCCCACCAAGTCAGGAGTACCATGCAAGAGCCAGGCCACTGTTGCAATGAGCCTCACAGAACCCCCATTCGGGTCCCTCTACTTCTCTCCCCATCCGGAGGATGAAATTGGGACAACCTCCATGTACTGGAGAGGTAGAAGTGAGTAGAGAAGACATGCACCAGGGCCCCTAAACAGCTTGAACTCCTTATCTGTTGGTGATGCTTTTCTTAAAACGTCCTCCCTAAAATGTTGCTCTGAAAAGAAGACTTGTTATCAAATGCAGTACCTTTGACTCCAAATGTTGGTCCCTGAGAAGGCTGCCTCAGGCAAGCAAAGGAGTTGACGTTGAGGTGTGCAGTCAGGGCCTGAACAAGCCCAATTGTAACTGTGCTTTTCCCTTCGCCAAGCGGGGTGGGCGTGATCCTGATTTAAAGGGAAAAAAACCGAAAATTTAATAAAGTTTCCTGGATGGTGGTGTTGCCATCATGTCAATTTCAAATCATGGTGACCCCAGGTGTTACAGAGTAGAACTTCTAAGATTTTCCAGGCCTTATGAACAAACCCTATCTCCCATGGTAACACTACATGGGTTGGAATCACCAGCCTGTAGGTTAGCAGTCCGGACAAACTGTCTGCACTACCCAGCTTAAGAATGTGGTGTCTGTTGAATAGACCATAATAAGCAAAGGAAAACTGAATTATTCAGTGGATTTTAGAATGAGGTATTATTTCAGATCACCTATGAAAAATCAACCTGAAGCAATAAAACCAAATACATATAAAAATTCAATGTTCTTGAACTATTATGGTCTACCCACACCAGACAGGCCATTCTTAAGCTAAAGTTCAAGAAAGAGATACGCCTTTACCAAGAGGACCAAAGAGGAAAGTACTTAGGCAGTGATGCTAATAACATTATTAATGCCAGGACACGGCAAGGAGTTATCTATCCAAATGGTTTAAATCATTAAACTCATCACATGATAATAAATCAAGAAGAAAGAGTCAAGGTTTAAATATGCTATTTCTCACTGGAGGGCAAGGCAGAACTTTTCCCTCTGTAGTATACTGGGTATAATGTGGGTTGTTGTTGTTAAGTGCTATCGAGTCGATTCTGACCCATAGCAACCCTGTAGGGTTTCCAAGGAAACCCTATACAACTGGTGAGCTTGAACCACCGACCTTGCAGTTCAGATGACTCTGCTGTCTGACGCATTAGCCCACAGCGCCACACAGACCCTCAAGTCACTGCTCATTCACCTCCTTCTACATATCCCTGCTCAGTGCTTGTCCCAGTGTCTGAACATAGTCCAAGGTAGAAAGGAGCTCATTGTTGCTGGCTGCCCTCAAGTAGCCGCCAACTCATGGTTAAGTTACCCCATTATCACTGAAAGGTCTACCACCCCATGAAGGGTGGTAGATCAGACCTCTGCAATCCATAGGGTTTTCACTGGATGATTTCTGGAATCCGAAGACCAAGGTTTTCTTCCTAGTCCATTTTAGTCTGGAAACACTGATGAAGGCTGTTAGATTGTAACAGCATGCAAGCCTTTAGTCTGGAAACACTGATGAAGGCTGTTAGATTGTAACAGCATGCAAGCCTCCGATGGGTGCTAAGCATGCATGAGATACGCTGGCTGACAAACCACCAGGGTTTCCTGTCTGGGACCCTACCACTGAGCTGTCACTGCCCTCAAGAACTCCAGACCTCTGATTATTTCCAGTCGTTCCCAGGCAGCATCCAGTTAGAGGTTTCTTTGGTCTAAAGAGGACAACTGCACTCCAGTGGCTTCCTTATTCTTGGGAGATACACTAAGCCTAATCCCTAATCACACAACAGTCTTTCAAATACTTGAAAAGATTTAGTCCAAAGCCCATTAGTACACTAAAGAGACAACCTCTGCCCATAGGAGCTTTCTGTTAACTACCACACCCTATAAAATCAAATATGCATGTGTTCATAATGTAAAAGTATAATAAGTAATGAAGACAGAGCCAAGAAAGGTGCCATAAAATTGCGCATAAAAACCACTGTCGCAGCAACTTTTAAAACTTGGCATTTGACTTTATATTTTGGTCTTCTATGAGTTAGACGGCATGAGTCCGGTTGTCTAAGACACTTATTCAACCACAACAAAACTGGTAATCATTCTCAGACCTACCAAACCTAGTGATGAGATGCCTTAGCCACATCATCACCCCTAATTAGCTCCAACTGCAACACAATCAATCACTCAATCACTTAACAGGCACCCTACTACACTTGGGGGGCACAATGATGACGTCAGCGTCTGTCTCCACCCTCTCAGAGCTTACTACTAATGGGAGATATAGACACATAAATCAGCAATTACAATGAATGTGATGAATATCAGGTCAGGGGAAATCAGACACTTAGCATTCTGGGAGCACCTAGAAAGGAAATTTAATGCTTGGAATCAATTAATCCAATGAACTAATGGAACACGTGAACATCAGTCTCCATGACTCTGAAACCAGAACTAGACAGTGTCTGGCTAGCACTACCAACTGCTCTGAAAGGGAGCACTTTAGAAGGTCAAGAGCTGTTGTTGTTGTTGTTGTTGTTGTTAAGTACCATGGACTCAGTTCTAACTCATAGTGACCCTGCACAGGGTTTCCGAGGCTGTAAATCTTTACGGGAGCAGAACACCTCATCTTTCTCCCGCAGAAATGCTGGTTGTTTCAAACTGCCGACCTTGAGGTTAGCAGCCCGACTCCTAACCACTATACTACCAGAACTCCTTGAAAAGGTCAAGAGTAGAGTGAGAAAATGTGGAACAAATCACAAATTTTATACATTATATATATGTATATTTGTTGTTGTTGTTGTTAAGTACCGTGGAGTCAGTTCCGACTCATAGTGACCCTGCACGCACAGGGTTTCCGAGGCTGTAAATCTTTACGGGAGCAGAACGCCTTCTCTTTCTCCCGCAGAACCACTGGTATCTTCGAACTGCCGACCTTCAGGTTAGCCGCCCGATTCGTAACCACTATGCTACCAGAGCTCCTTATATATATGTATATATGTATAAATATACACACACACACATATATATATACACATAATATATAAAGTTTGTATATATTTATATATACATATATATACACATATACACAAAATGTATAAAGTTTGTGTGTGTGTGTGTGTATATATATATACCAGGTATACTGGACAGAAAGACCCAAGACTAGGCCCCCTTGGTCACCCTTCAAGTCTGGAATGGAACTCTCACTTGTGTGTCAACTTTCAGCCAAGCAGTAGTGAGGACAACACTACTGAGGTATGGTACACCATGGAATGGTCAACCATTCAAGATCAAAAGGGAAGTATTTACCTAAGGACAAAATTCAGAAAGGTTGCGAAGAAAGTGGAATGGAAACAAGAATCATGGGGAGGAAGTGGAATCATTGATGTTGCGTGGAGGGGACTGCAATCACTGAAATGAAACAAAATGTATGAATCGCTGAATGTAAAATTGATGATCTGCTCTGTAAACTTTCACTCAATTCACAGTAAAAAGTTTTTCAATAGGAACAAAAGGAGACCTCAACAGATTTGGAGCTTCAGGGAAGGTGTTCATCTCCTGGAAGAAGCAGTATCTGAGTTGAGAACCGGTGAGTAAATAAAAGACAGTCACATAAAATTGAGGGTGCAGTTGTTAGGTGCCATCAAGTCAGCACTGATTCATAACGATCCTTTGCACCATAGAACGAAACACTGCCTGATCCCAAGCCAATCTCACAATTGTTGCTAAGCTTGAGCCCAGTGTTGCTGCCACTGTGCCAATCCATCTTGTTGGGGGTCTTCCTCTTTTTCTCTGACCGTCCACATTACCAAAAAGGATATCCTTTTCCAGGGATTGGTCCCTCCTGACTCTGGTCTAACAGTCACCTCTGTCTCCATCTAAATGCCTCATCTACTGAGTGTGGTCAACACGCAGACTCTAGTAGTTACATAAGGTGTTTCAGTCAACGTTCTGCTTTCTGAGTTACAATGTGAATTTAAACAGTTGAAGAGCCACAGACACCACAGTCTTACCACTTTATAAAGAAAAACGTACCCAACAGCAAAGTCTAAGTTCCACACTAGATATTTAAATCTGCAAAGTCCTCACTCTTGGCAAATGAATAAGCAGTAAGTGTCCTTGGGCTGTGTGACATGAAGACTTACATTCCCATTCCCAAGGACAAGCTGCAGAGCTGCTGGAGAAAGCCAAAAGCTGACACACCCAAGATGACCTCCTCCAACTTCAGCTCACCAGCCAAGTCTTAATTAGAAACACAGTCCTGCTCAGCTTTCGGCCAACTTATACAATTTAGAAGACTCTGAGAGTAGGAAGTATTTATTAGGTGCAATAAAAAGAGAGCGATGATAAAAACTTTGTTTTGCCTCATTCTTGCATTTGGTATCAAAATTTGGTTTATCTCTCCTCCCAGGATCCTTAGCTCGGATTTCAAATATCAAGCTGACTAAGAAAAACAGCAATAGCACATTAACCTAATTTCTTTTTCTAAGAGTTTCTAGTTTATGGAGATGGAATGCAGGGTTGTTGGGGGTTTTTTTTCGTTTTTTTCCTCTTCTTTTCTCATTACCGTCCTCAAGTTCTCTGAGCTGATTACCTGCTCCCTCCCTGGTATCTGATAAGTTTACTATATGACTCATCAAATAGCATTGTGACAGCTTTCTGACACATCTCTCTCCAACCAGGCTGTGAGCTCGCTTAGGTAACAGATGGTACCTATTCTCCTTGTATTCTTGTCACTTGTCCAGGGTACAGACAAGCAAAACTAGGCGGCAGCGGAATGACTTATTTTCTAAGACATACTTTGGACATCAGGAAGGACCAGTCCCTGGAGAAGGACATCATGCTTGATAAAATGAAGGGACAGCGAAAAAGAGGGAGAACCCCCCTAATGAGGTAGAGATTAACACAGAGGCTACAACAGTGGGCTGAAATACCACAATCGTGAGGATGAAGCAAGAGAGGGTAGTGTTTTGTGTCGGTTTTGAATTAGTACATAAGGTCGCTATGAGTCCGAACCAAGTAAGCAGCACCTAACAACGGCAACACAGTAAAAATCCATTGCCGTACTCACTGATCAACTGGAAACAATCAGTAAGAAGTTTGGATCAAAAGATGAGGAGACTGATTATGCAGAGAGAAGTAAAACTGTTCTCCAAATCCAGGATCTTGTTTAACGGTATTACTGCTACCAACCATGGATCTAACCATGACCTCCAACTCACCGCCTCGAACAGCAAGAAGAAAGAAGTAAGAGACATGCAACCAATCCTCAGTCACCCTAGGGTTACGAATCCCACACTGACTTTATTTTTGAACCTAGTCTTTGGGATGTCTCGAAGTGTAGCTAGGGAAAGAGCATTGTTACAAACATTTTCATCTGGTCTCAATGATTAATGTTCCGAAAGGAACACAGGAATTTTCTTATTTCCCCAATCAAAAACTCATTTTCAAAATGATGGGTAGGACCATCTTTTTAGTCCAACCACGACATTTACTACTGTAGTGGCCCAAGCTAAAATATGCAAATAAAATACTGTAACAACATTAAAAAACAAAAGAAAGAAAAAAACAAGATGAATCTATATATGAAGGGTTTGAAAAATTATGTGTAAAAATGAAATTGAACAATAACGAATTTTCCGCCCTTGTGTGTATGTATGTGTATGTGTGTTGTGTGTGTGGTAGGTATCAAAAAAGGTAACAAGTCATTGAATTATGCGGATAAGATTTTGGAATCTTAATAATAGCTCTAAGGATGGAACGTGCTCTCAAACATATCAAAAGTAAACTGTTTTCTGTATGTAAACCATCTATTTAGAAAAACTTGACATGAAACCTACTTTCAATATTTGTTTCCCTAATATATTGGAATATATTAGAAAGCACCAAAAATTTTATCTAGTGTCTCAGCCCTCCAGTCTGCCCTAATTTGAATACAGGGTTTCAGGTGTATTGTTTGGGAAGGAGTAGGGGGTAAATAACTAAACAAAGTAAAATGAGTTTATTTGAAAATGTCTCTACAAAATTCTCTTTTTATATCCTTTTACAAACAATGATTGCAATGTGTTACCTAAAAGTATTAACTTTAAAAATGTATGTACTTGGTCAAACCCCCATATAAAAGTTTCTTTAGTAAAGAGTTGGATATATTTCACACCTAGTCATCTTCATGATTTGGGAGGTTACTATTAATACATAAAGTCCTGGTGTGGCGCTGTGGGTTAATGTGCTGGACGGCGGAGTTGGTTTGAACCTCTATGTTGGGGATTCAAGTTCACCAGCAGCTCCTCAGAAACCCTATACAGAGTCGTTATGGGTTGGAACCGACTCGACAGCACTTAACAACAGCAACAATGATTACATATTCTATTATCTGACAAAAAGCCTATGATTCATCATCCAAAGGCCCTATCTGTAGCAGTTTCTTCTAAATATATCTGTTCTATTCTGCAAGTAGTACAAATAAAGGAAAACCTCACAGATACCTAAATAGTTACTCAAGGCAGGGAGGCAAAAAGTCCTAAAGGTTATTTTTATACTGTCCCAAAATACAACTCTGTCCACATAACTCAGAGAGATTCTAGAAACTTCTGCATAGAAAGCAGTAGGTTACATCGTGTGCACGCTCAGCAGCCCCCGCAGTTGCACACGGAGCCGAGTTCTCAACAGAATTCCTTCTCATTAGAGTAACTGGGAAAATATGTAAAACTCCAGAGTCCCTAAAATTCTTTTGGCATATTTCCCTGAACAATTCCCAGTACTTTTCATTTTGTCAGGCAAAGCAAATAAAGTGACGTGGAGGTGTAAATACCACGAGAAGTGTAGCTGATGAAATACAGATGATTCTGACTGAACAAGAAAGCCTTAAGTTTGAAGAAGAGCTTTTTTAATAAAATTAATCTGTTCTACATTTGGGTTATTAACAGTACAAGATTTTTTTTTTTAATCCCATTGTTTTATATTTCAATCCTACTGTTGATATCCTAAGACGACGACATTTATACACAAATTCAAAACTTAAAACAAGTGTGTTGTTATTTATGCTTATTGAAAAAGTACTTGGGTCTTTGAATTTTTCTAAAATTTGGGAAAAGATTTATGTTCTGTGTTCAGAGAAACAAGCAGGACACAAAATGGTGTTCAGAGCATGAATCTCAAATGTGTAAAACAGGATGGATGCATAAATAAAACCCTGGAGGAAATATTAATACTTTTAATTTAACACTGTGCGTAGTGAAGAATTTTGTTTTTCTCTTTCTTCTACTTTTCTCTATGTCCTGCATTTTAATACAACAAGGCAGTATCATTTTCAGAATGAAAAAAACTTCCAGAAGGGATCACTTATCTCTAAATAAGTGGCAACAGTGCATATAGTGGTTTAAGAATGTCGTTTTTCCATGGCTAAATGGATCAAAAATCAAAATATGGAAGTGACTATGATTTTGGGTTGATTCATCATTTTAGATTATTAATGATTGTGTTGTAAACTAACACCAAGCACCAAGATTTATACTGAAGGCAGCTTCCAAACACAGCTAACCCATTATTAGTGAGTTGATTCCACTTACAGGCTAAAAAAACAAAAAACATCATTTGTTGTGCTGTGGACGGGAGGGAGTTTATAGTTTCTTATAGACCGCAAACGGCAAAACCCCCAGTGTCATGGAATTGATTGCAATTCTATAGGACAGAGTACAACTTACCCCCAGAGTTTCCAGGGTTTTAATATTTACAGAAGCAGACTGCCACATCTCCCATATGTGGTATATGTTTTCCAAACATCTTTAAGTTTTGCTACAGATGTATGTTGTTGTAGCTAAGTGTTTTTAAGTGCTGTCAAGTCAATTCTGACTCATAGCGACCCTCTATATTTTCTGAGGAGAAGCTGGTGAGTTTGAACTGCTGATTTTGCAGTTCAAACCCACCTTGGACACCAGTGTTGATCCTACAGAGCCACACAAATTCATACACATCTCTCCAAATCCCACAATTCATGGCTTTCTTTTTTTAATGCTGGAAAAAGGACCACAATTTTCTTGCAAAGGTTGTCAATTGAGGGAACTTGAACCACAAATTCCTGACGAGAAGTGTGACTCACTCAGAGTTAAATCCTCAGTTGAGATCTTGTGCCTAATTTTCACCTCTATCTACAACATACAGCATCTCTTCTTTGGTTCACTTACACAGAGTAATGCCAGCCAAGGAAGAGTGTGAGAGAATGTTCTACCCGGTATGGAAGGATGCTTGGCTGTGATCCTGCGTCAGCTCAAGGCCAAGCCTGACTTCAAGTTAGGAAGCTGAGAACACTGCCAGAGGTTTGGTTTTGTTGTTAAGATCCACCGAGCTGATTGTGACTCAGTAGGGACAGACAAACTGACCTATAGGATTTTCTACGCTGTAATCTTTAAGGAGGCAGATTACCAGGTCCTTCTCATACTGAGCCACTGCGAAAGTTCAAAGAGCCATCCTTTCAGTTAGGAACTTGATAACTAAATCCATCATCACAGTTCTTGATGTGGCTGTAAAGTTCCCACCAGAGGGTAGGGCCATGTATAAAACTTGTGTTTATTTCCAATATTGACATGCAAACCTGTCAATTAATGAGAAAAATGACTACTTGACTCCTCCTTCTTAAAACACCATCTTCTGAATAGAGAACAAACAAGATGGCGGAGAGGGTGAATGTGCAGTGAGCAGCTCCGTCAGCAACAACATAGAATACCAGACCAAGCAGGCTCAGGGGATGGTGCCAGAACTCTGAACCACATATAAAGGAATATTTAGAAGGTTAGAAGGGAAATAGCCAGGGGAATTTGTAGCAGAAGCAAGAAATCCACTGCTTTCTAATTCAAGATGCTCAGCTGCTCTGAAGCTGCTTCCCAAGCGGGGGAAGGATCACAGCAGCCACAGACCCTTGACAGAGCTACAGAGATAGAAGTGTGGACACTCTTTTTTTTTTGTATCTGTTCATTGGTCTCTCACTGTGCACCTCCATTCAGGTGACTAGAGACGATTCCTGAGCAAATTGGCACCCCACTCCCACCCCTGGAGGGTTCTACTATGCATGCACATGGATCTCCTCCAAAGTTAAATGAATAGTTTCCACTTAAAACCAATCGGCAATTCAAAACAGCCACAGCCAGCCCTGAATTGTTTATCACTAGGAAAAAGGCCTGAACAGGGATTGTGGAGTGGGCAGGCAGACTAAAAAGGAAATAAGTTGAAAATGAAATACTGAGTTACGTATCAACAAGCAACAGTGGCATCTTTAAATTTCTGGAGAAGAAGAGTGAAAAAGGGAAGCCCATCTCCTGATCACGTCTACCTGGAGGCAATCAGAAAGCATAAAAAACCCCAAAACATACACTCATCTAAGCATTAAAGCCACAGATAACTCCTGAATATGCCCCCCCCTACAAAAAAAAAAAAAAAAAAAAAAACAGAAACAGATGATCATATCTGCACATGTCCAGAAATGAGATAAAGTGACTGAGGCAAATGAGATGGAAGTAGACCCACATGCCATACTAGAAGATGGGCAGGCTTTGGAAATGCCTGAGAAGGAATTCAGAAAAATGATTATAAAATGTATCAAAGCACTATATAATGGAGTTGAGAAAAATAAGGAA
>NW_006408789.1:613557-673937 GCF_000296735.1 Chrysochloris asiatica | reverse complement strand
AGAAAGCTGTTCACCAGGAAGACATCAAGGCAAGCAATCAAGTTCCTTCAGGACAAACTCCCCTCTAAGACTGCAACTCAAAGGGAACACATGAGCAGGCATGTAAGCTTGCTGGCGACCACATTGGTCTACTGGTGAGTGGAAGAGGTGGAAAGGCAGCAATGAAGAAATGGGCTCAGTTTAACCATAGTCCCATGAGTCCCGCTGACCTGGAGAAGAGAGAGAGAAGAGGAAGGGCTGGTTGGTCCAAAGTGTGGTAAGACCTGGGGATACTTGAGCCCATTGACAAGGACATAGTCACAGAGGGCTAGAGCTGAGAATAAAGCATCCAGCTGATATGAAGTGAGGGGAGATGCACAAGAACACCCAAACTTGCAGACATTTGACCTAGCCTCGATGGCCTAATAATCAGAACTCGACTAAAGGAAAATTACACACACACACAAAAATTATTTTTTGATAAAGGAAACAAGGGTAAATTGCCACAATTTGATGAACCTGACTATACTCATGAAGGTAGTAACTCTAAATACCAACAGAGAGGGAAGGAGTCTTCACATCAAGTACCAATGCTATCCCCTCTGTACACAGGGTAGACAGGGATGGGCAACTTAGACATTGGCTACCTAAAATGAGGGGGCAATAAAGGGACAAAATGACTGGCTCACAAGGTTTCAAAAGGGAGATTAGTTTAAGAGTGTGGAGGGGAAGAAAGAGGCCCCACTGAATAGTTTTCATCTTGTTTAGATGAGTCTGGTGAAAAGAGATGGGGATAAGATTTGTATGATTCAATAGTAAATAATTGTTATCATGACTAATTGTGACTGTCACATTATAAACGTACAAGTTTTATAACAAAAACAGGGGAGTGGTTAATCTTATAGTTCAGAAACAGAGGACCCTAGGACCATCAAGGGAGAGGAGCGCAAGTGGAATGTGGGACCTTATCCAGAGAAGCAGAGATGCCAGAGATGGAGGCAGAGATGGGAACATGGAGAGAGGGAGTGGTTGAGGACTCTAGATTCATGGTAACAGAGGGACTAAGAGCTGGTGGCCAGCAGGCAGACTTGCAGAATGTGCCCTTTGGAGGTATAAATTATTATATATGCCTGGGTGTTTGTTTGTTTTTAAAGAGCCAAAGTGAATAGAGAGAAATTCTGTTAACTGATGGCACATGGAAGGAATTATAATCATTGTAATATGATAAGCATATGCTTTGTTAAATGTAAAACTGATCATCTGCCCTGTAAACTTTCACTCAATCCACAATAAAAAGCTTAAAAATAAATAAATAAAACCAATCTTCTGACTTTTACTAAATGCCATCTACCTCACACAGGTGAGGAAACCAGTACCCACTTAACAAGATTCCCTAAATTTGTAGATAAGATGCTGACTCTGCTTTTTAAAGTTCTTAATGGCCAAGAGTCTATGTATTCACCACAAACTTCTGGAAATGATGACTAAACAGTCAGCTCCACAAGCTGGGATGAGAGGGCCGGATGGAAGGTATGTTCCTCCCCGACAGGTACAAGCCCCTTTCAGAGGACTAGAAGGTATCTGCAGAGGTGGCCAGTAATCTCCCTCAGCAAGGAGCTTTCCCCACAGTTCAGTCACATGGACCCAAGACCTGGCAGCAGAATCAGGAATTCAGGGAGGTTGGCCCTGGGCCAGAGGGAAAAGGTTTCAGTCACCAAAGTGCAATGGAAAGCACATCAAAACCAATCAGCTGCCACTGAGTGGATTACACTTCTGAAAAGTCAGCCATTGAAACTCCAGGGGGCGCAGTTCTACTGATACACAAGGGGTAGCCATGAGTCAAAAGGCCGCTCCATGGAAGCTGGTTTCCATCAGTAGTGTTGCTTCTCCAGGAATAGCTAGAGGTCTTGGGCGGATGTGTAATGTGGACTTTGCCTTCTCCCAGGCATTTTTCACTACCTTCTGCTCAGTAACCTTTCCCTCCTGCACAAAGCAAGGGAATGGTGTATAGTTGTGAATATACAGATGTACATTCAGTGACATGGAACTGGGTATACACAGATTGTTAAATAACCAAGCAGCTTACAGAAGAGCATGGTTAATATGATCTTAAGTATGCAAAGATCAAAGTCTAGGAAACCCTATGAAGCAGTTCTACCCTGCCCTATAGAGTCACTAAGATGTATGAATCGACTCAGCGGCACCTAACAACATGTTATCATTTGTTGTTGTTAGGTGCCATTGAGTCGGTACCGACTCATAGCAACCCAATACACAACAGAACAACACACTGCCCGGTCCTGAGCCACTTGTTGCCACACTTGAGCCCACTGATGCTGCCACCTGGTCAATCCATCTCGCTGGCGGTCTTCCTCTTTTTCTCTGAACCTCCACCTTACCAAACATGGTATCCTTCTCCAGCAACTGGTCCCTCCTGACAATATGTCCAAAGTATGAGAGATGAAGTTTGGACATCCTGGCCTCCAAGGAGCACTCTGGCTGTATTTCTTCCAAAAGAGATCTGTTGGTTCTTTTGGCAGCCAATGGTACTTTTCAATATTCTCCTCCAACTCCATAACTCAAATGCATCAATTCTTCTATGGTCCTCCTTATTCACTGTCATATGCACTCGCATGCATATGAGGTTATCGAAACTTACGCATATGAGATGCAACTTAGTCCTCAACTTATGCATATGAGGTTATGCAACTTAGTTCTCAAGCTGATATCTTTGCTCTTCAACACTTTCAAGAGGTCTTGTGCAGCAGATTTTGCCTAATGCATTGCATTGTTTAATTTCTTGACTACTGCTTCCGTGAGTGTTGATGGTTGATCCAAGAAGAATGAAGTCCTTGACAACTTCAATCTTTTCTCCGTTGAGAAGAATGTTGTTTATTGGGCCAGTGGTGAGGTTTTTTGTTTTCTTGACATTGAGATGCAATCCATATCGAAGGCTGTGGTCTTTGATCTTCTTCAGTAAGTATTTTAAGTCGTCTTCACTTTCAGCAAGCAAGGTTGTTTCATGTGCATATCTCAGGTTGTTAATGAGTCTTCTTCCAATCCTGATGCCACATTTTTCTTCATAGAACCCAGTTTCTTGGATTATTTGCTCAGCATACAGGTTGAATATGTAGGGTGAAAAAATACAACCTTGTAGCACACCTTTCTTAATTTTAAATCATTTCTTGTTCCCATGTTCTGTTTGAACATCAAATGTGTACAAACAAGATTAACTGCTAAAAGTCAAATCCAGCTACAACCAACGTCTCTGCCTAACAAATACATGTGTACCACAGACCTTAACCCATATACCATAAGCAATGAAATTTCAAAAAAACAAAGGAATTTATCTGGTCTCTTGATGGCCCCTTAGGTCACACTGAAAACCCTTGTTTCCTATTATCCTTCCAGAACTAGTGAGAACCTTGTAGTTTTTGTTTTGTTTTGTTTTCAAAAAAGTGGGTGGGGTGGGGCAAAATAAGACAAATTATCATTTTCACCAAAACTGTGACTATGTCTCTTATAAAATATTTTGTAAAATGACCAACTTTGTAATGTGACTTACATAAATACGAGATGTCATGGATATTAATGGGACCGTTTAAGCCATACATCTACCCACTTCTCACTAAAATATTATTTCAGTATAAGGATGCACAAAAAACTATGTAGTTTAAAATATTTCCTTCTCCGTTCTGATTTTGCTTTTTTATCATGGAAATTCACGGGTGGGGAAGCAGTGATGAGAAACCAAAGATTAGCAACTGGTTATACTTTCTGTTCTGTGATGGAGACAAATTAGCTTGGCATTGAAAAGGAAAACTTACCTCATGTTCATGAAGGCATGCCAAGTGAAACAGACACAGTACTGTCAGATTTGACAGAGGACAGATTTGAGGGGTCTGATGACACACATATGCAGGAAAGAGAGTTTTCTAACTATGTCTCCTTTGCCAAATAGGTTTAAAAGTTGGCTTACCCAGCAACTAAGACGTATTTTCCATCTGCTTGATCTTTCAACCTTTCGAGCACGGACAAAAGCACTTTGGCTTTGCTTTTGCCATAGATTTCAATTTCATCTGCAAGCAATCCTATCTCCTTGGCGAGGACATCCACAGCTTTGGGAGTCTGTCCTCTTGAAATCTCAATGTCACTGTAGGGAAAACACAGAAGAGGCAAGAGTCTTCTCAGCTTAGGTGGTCGAGGCTAGAGTGAAAAACAATCACATATCATGCCAACTACAAAACTACCACAACTGATCTGTGGTCCTTTCTCCCAAAGCAGTATGAAGCAGAGCTGTTAACAATTAAAATGCCTGAGAAAACAATGCAGTATTTTAGAAAAGCAACCCTGAAAAACTCGTATCAGCCCTAAAATCCTGTGGGGACAGAGAAGTCCAGGAACAGGGTTCAAACCTCTACCAATGGACAAAGAAAACTGTAGCTCACAATGTGTCCAACGGTCTCATACAAGGGTAAATCCTCCATAAGGCAAAATGTTGTATATGGGTCATTGGTGACCATGAATAGAAGAGTTATTGCATGATGCTCTCCAAATGGGCTAGCCACATGTGTCCCTTGGCTATTAAAAAATGTGGAAATGCTATTTTTTTTTAATCTGCATCCATGCTTTCCCTCTTTCTTTCCTATTTCAAATCCAAAATGGCATTTCTAAATATTTGATTAATTGCCTAGCTATTGTGAAAATGACCTAGTGCTCCAAAGTCAACTTCAGACATTTAGTAGCTCCAGGATGTCACTGGGCAAGTTATTGAGCTGGTCCATTTTATTGGCAAGATGAAAATCTGCCGCTTATCCTGCAGGCAGATTAGGAAAACCCGTATCTGCAATAATGAACTTCTCAGGAATCGGTCAGTCCTGGGGGTGTTAGCTACTCAGTATGGGTCGCCTGGGGATGTCTAGCATTAGGCAGCCCTGGATGGGGTACTTCACTGCAGTGGGATGGGTGAGGAGGACTCTAGTTCTGAAGCCGAAAATGTCGTTTGTCTGGCTTAATCAGTATAGAAAGCCCATGCTGAAACTATGTCCTTCAACTTGTATTTTGTATTTATAGAAAGGGAATATGTAGCTTAAAGAAAGACATACACAGACCACCTGCCAATGAGCTGATAATAACACACGGTGACCCCATGTGTCAGAGTAGAACTGTGCTTCATAGCGTTTTCAGTGGCTGATTGGCGGAACTACTGCTCAAGAGGAAATATACATTGGGACCATCGCAGACTCACTAGACAGATGACAAATATTACAGTGCCTTGAAGAAAACTAAGCTCAGCCCTCACATGGAATGGTCTTAGGTTTGGTTGAGCATTTATTTACAGAGTTGTTGTTAAGTGCGACCCGATACAGGGTTTGCAATGAGCAATTCATGGATTTCCAACCTTGTGGTTAGCTGGTTAGCAGTCCAGTGATTATCCTACAGCACCACATCAAGACTCCTAGAAACATACATAATCCTCAAGACCAAGTTAATATGTGTTGGGCATATCTAATACTCAAATTCATAATTTGAATATTGCAATAGTGTATTTTGTCAAATCTAAGACACACGTATTTTCTGTACCACCAAGAAGAAAAGACATTGTCGTTGAATATATAAAACACATCATCAACTGTAACATGCATCCTGATTTCAGAAAAGAAAACAATATGCATTGTAGAATAGATGGTATTTGGAAAACATGTTCATTGTCATTAACTTTGGAAGAACAGATGAAAGAAGAAACAGTCAGCCATTCAATTAGGGAAAATGACCTAGTATCCAGGAGTCCTGGTATGGCCCTGTGGGATACTGCACTGAACCAAAAGGTCAGTTTGAACTGCAAGGTCGGCAGTTCAAATTCACTGGCCACTCCTCAGAAACCCTATCCAGGGTCACTATGAATTGGAACCGACTAGACAGCACGTAACAACAGTAACAATAAATCTAGCTTCAAAGTCATAGTCCTTGAAAACTGTCACCCCCAACTCAAAGGATAACTTTGGATACTTAAGGCACTTCAGTGAGCTGGAATCAGCATTAAAAAATCCCCATATTTACCTTGGTACAGGGGAGAGAGGCTGAAGTTTTAAACAGTGAAGTCGCCACCTTGTATACTGTTGTTCACGAAGCCATCTCCTTCCACTGTTGACCACATTCTTCAATAGGAACAGAAAAGACAACTTAAGTCATTCACAGAAGAAACTGAAAGAGGACGTAGTTAAGCTATGAAATATTTCCAGAGATGATATACATCATGGATGTATTTATGAGGGGGCTTCAAGAAAATCCATTATCTTTTCAAATTATATTTTTCCATGAACTTTTTGAAGCCCCTTAACATAGAAACAGATCTATATTTTTCAAATAAAATTAATGAAGAAAAAAAGAAACAGAACTAAATGGAGATAAACTTTGGCTATTGTGGAATGATAACATGTCATCATTAAAGAAACCTGATTCCAGTCTTAAGTAAAAAGTTGTATTTGTTTATTCCTTTGTATGTTAAGAAGAAAATGATCATGGAATTTGCTTTTCTTGTCATACAAATGAGAAGTTGAGTTTCTTTGTTATTATTGGTAGGTCCACTGGAATTGACTCATAGGGACCCTTATGGACAACAGAATAAAACACTGCCTGGTTTGTGTCATGTTCACAAGTGTTGTTAGCAATGTGTCAATCCATCTTGTTGAGACGCTTCTTTTTTTTTCACAGACCCTCTACTTTACCAAGCATGATGTCCCTTCTCCAGGAACTGGTCCCTCCTGATAACATGTCCAAACAATGAGACACGAAGTCTGGACATACTCACATCCAAGGAGTAATCACGAAGTATTTGTTCATTCAAAAACAGATTTGTTCATTCTTCTAGTATATTGGTATATTCAATAGTCTTCACCATCATCATAATTCAAATGCCATCAATTCTTCTCCGGTCTTCTTTATACATTGTTCAGCTTTTGCACATAAATGAAGCAATTGTAAATACCATGGTTTGGATCAAGCCCTCCTTAGTATTCCTCAAAGTGACATATTTGTTCCTTAACACTTGAAAGAGATCTCTTGAAGCAGAGTTTCCCGGTGCAATACATCAAGTGGTTTCTTGACCTCTGTAGTGTTGTGTAAGTATTGATTGTGAATCCAACCAAAATGATGTATTCGACAATGTCAATCTTTTCTCCACTTATCATGGTGTTATTTATTGATCCATTTGTGAGGATATTTGTTTTATGTTGAGGTGCAACCCATACCCAAGGCAGTGGTCTTTGATCTCACCAGTATTTTAAGTCCTCTTCAATTTCAGCAAGCAAAGTTTTATCAGCTACGTATCACAGGTTGTTAGTCACTCTTCCTCCAATCCTAGCATCATCTTCTTTTTCATAGAATCCAGTTTCTCAGATTACTTGTTCAAGATACAGCCTGAATAAGTATGGTGAGAGAATATAACCCTGGTGCACACCTTTCTGACTTTAAACCATACAGTGTCCTATTGTCCTGTTATAACAACTGCCTGTTGGTCTACGTGCAGGTTCCACATGAGCACAACTAAGTGTTCTGGAATACCCATTCTTCTCAATGTTATCCATAGTTTGTTATGATCCACACAAGTTGAAGGCCTTTGAATAGTCAATAAAGCACAAGTAAATATCTCTCTAGTAGTCTCTGCATTCAAGTCAATATCCACCTGACATCAGCAATGATATCCCTACTTCAACAACCTCTTCTGAATCAGGCTTAAATTTCTGGCAATTCCCTAGCAATGTGTGGCTCTAACCATTTTTGAATTATCTTCAGACAAATTTTACTTGCATGTGATATTAATGATATTATTAAATGATTTCTGCATTCATTTCATCTTCTTTGGAATGGGCACAAATATGGATCTCTTCCAATCGGTTAAGCAGACAAGTGAGCCCCTACATTGCTTCATCAGTTTGTTAAAACATTTCCATGTGTATTCCATCAATTCTGATAGCCTTATTTTTCACTAATCCCTTTGGTGCTTCTTGAACTTTTTCCTTCCATCCCATTTCTGTTGTTAGTAAGTGTCGTCAAGTCAGTTCTAACACATAGTGACCCGAGACAGACTTTCCAAGGAGCAGCTGGTGGATTTGAACCATAGATCTTGCAGTGAAACACCAGGAGTCCATCAAGTTTCTCTGGTACTAGTTAATTCCTGGAGTCTGGTGTGGCACTGTAGTATAACACTACTAGACTACTAACTGAAAGGTCAGTGGTTCAAACTCACCAGCTGCTTCTTGGATATCCTATACAGGGTCACAATGAGTTGGAAGCAACTCAACAGCACTTTAACAAGTTAATTCTACTGCTACAAGTCACCCTCACTATATGTTCCAATGGCATCATAATACTCAGCTTACTTAGTGGACAGTTGTAGACCTTGGAATTTAAGTCCCATGTTGTTGTTATTGCTAAGTGCTGACAAGTCGAGTCCAACCTATCACGACCCTGTATAGGGTTTCCAAGGAGCAGCTGGTGAGCTTGAACCACCAACATTGCAGTTCAAATGACTTTGCAGTCTGATGCATTAGCCCACAGCACCACACCAGAACATATAGATAGTGGTTATTTGAAAAGATATCCAAAAATTCTTTAATATTTCTGTCTTAAAGAGATGACCACAATTCCCTTTCCCTTGCATGTCAGCTAGACTTAGTAACTTGCTTCTAACAAACAAGGGAAAACAAAGTGGTGTTGCATGACTTTGGAGAAAAGCTTTTACGTCTGTGTCTCTTGCTGTTTTGGATCTCTTGTTCAGGGGGACGTTAGCTATCACGTTCTGAGCAGCCCTTTGGAGAACTCCAGTCCTCCTATCAACAGCCAATAAGAAGCTAAACACCACAAGACAACAGCCAAGTGAGTGAACATCTTGGAAATAGACCCTCTAGCCTTGTCAAGCCCTAGCTGACGTCTTGATTCCAGCCACATGAGGGGACCCTGAGCCACAACTAGCCAACTAAGCTGCCCCCAGATTTCTGGTTCATAGAACCTCTGAAGATAATATAATGAATGCTTGCTGTTTGGGGAATCATTTGTTACACAGCAATAGATATCAAATACACAGACTCTGGTTGGGGCCCTTGTCCCAAACATGTGTGATCACAGGCAAGTAGTTTCATAAGTCTCAGTTTCATCATCTGTTAAATGGGCATAACAGTGCTTATCTACTAGGACGGTTGTGAGAATTAAATGAAATTCTCAGTGTAAAACGAATAACAATGTGCAAGCTGTTAAGAACTATTCATTTGTCAAAGCTCCAAACACAAAATTTCACAGCGCTGTCTCATGCACACCTGAATCCGCAGAGCTGCCGAAAGAAGGCTGACATCATCTTCAACGAGGAGACCACGAGAAGGGACCCTGTCAGACCCACCTTCAAGCTTCCCTGTAAGCAAATGAAGGAGAAGGGAGACTTTCAGCATATTGTTAGGCATAAACAACTGCTCTTATTTAAAAAGGACATCATGCTTGGTAAAGGACAAAAGACAGGGTTGACAGAAACAAGGGAAATTTTCCATGAGATGAACTGCCCCAGTAGCTGCAATAATGGGCTCAAACACCCGAAATTTCACCGATAGTGAAGGTCTGGGCAACGTTCTGTTCTGTTCTGTTCTGTTCTATGTAACGTGGCCACAGCAACCATCAACAACAGAAAGCCAGCGCACTGAATCATGGTCCCATTTTCCAGCCCAAGAGGATTAGATGTTAGGGCACCGCTGCAAATGCATCACCAGGACCTGGTACAGCCTCCGCTGGGCCTGTTCCATATTTTATAGTACAGAGGTGTCTACCTCAACCACTAACCTGGGAAAACTAACACAAATCATCCACGTATACGCTAGAAACTACATCTCACACAGACACCAGAGAGAAAAAAAACCTCAAGGATTATATTGTGGTTTAAATAAACAAACAAAAAGCCAGCCATTTACAGCTATCTGCTCTGAAAACCTTCATTCAATTCACAACAAAACATTAAAACACATATATAGTCCTGGTGTGGTGCTATGGGTTAATACGCTGGACTACAAGGTCAGTTTGAACTGCAAGGTTGAAGGTTCAAGCTCACCAGCCATCCCTTGGAAACCCTTTACATGATCGCTTTGTGTTGGAACCAACTCAACAGTACTTAACAACAATATATGTGTGTGTGCGTACATGTGTGTGTGTGTATATATGTATATATATATATATATATGCATATACATAAACTACAAAGGAGCTCTGGTAGCATAGTGGTTACGAATCGGGCTGCGAACCTTAAGGTTAGCTGTTTGAAACTACCAGCCGTTCCGCGGGAGAAAGATGAGGCTTTCTACTCCCGTAAAGATTTACACCCTCGGAAACCCTGTACAGGGTCGCTATGGGTCGGAAACGACTTGACAGCACTTAACAACAACAATACATAAACTACAAGGAGCTCTGGTAGCATAGTGGTTACAAGTCAGGCTGCAAACCTTAAAGTCAGCAGTTCAAAACTACCCGCCATTCCGCAGAAGAAAGATGAAGCTTTTAGCTACCGTAATGATTTACAGCCTCGGAAATCCTATACAGGGTCACTGTGAGTAGGAACCAACTCCATGGCACACCATCACCACCATATATATGATCTATGGGGGGGGGGGCTTCAAAGCATTCATGCAAAATTGGAATTTTCTGATCTTCCTGAAGCCCCTTGTACTTAGAGTAGAAATGTTAAGTCTGGCTACACTCAGTGTGACACAGGATAGAAAGGTAGCTAGACACACAGACTTCAGAGTGCCACTGGATGGCAGTCCTGCCTCCACCTCTTATTAACAATGGTGACTCCAGACATTAATTAATTAATATCAACCTCATGGAATCGTGTGACTTACATGGTGATAAGGTATGTAAAGGATTTAATATATTGTATATGTGGGTTTACACTCCTCAAGTGAAAATACTGCTTGGAAGAAAGGACAGGAGAGATGTGTCTCACAGCATACGCTGTCAGAATTATTTCATATGGTTTTCGGTTTGATGACATATGGGACTTAATTAGAAGCTATCTATAATCTTCACTAGACAAAACATATAAACTAGAAGGTGGAAAACGGCACCGTTATTCAGTGTGTAAGCTTTCTGTTTTTGTTGTCTATTTCAGCTCATGGTAACGTAATGTATAACAGAACAAAACATAGCCCACACCTGCACCATCTTCAGAATCGTGAAAACACACTACAAACAGATAGTCTAAAGCACTTACACAATAAACCAAATCATAGTGCTTTTGAAAGATCAGCCTTTCTTTGACAACTTTTTAAACCTTCTGTCCCAAAAGTGATCCAACCAAATTTCCATCACAATGAAGAAATCATATGTTAGGATATTAGATTCAGGGATTGCCTGGTTTACAAAACAGAAAGGCACTTAATCAAAGTTCCTTATAATTCCTTTCATTAGCACTTGTGCAAAGTAAATACACAGGGAAATGCTTTAAATTGCATCATCCCTTAAACAAAATAAACCTTCGAACAGCGACGTTTTTGAATTAAGAAACCATTTTATATTGCCTGGCTACCACTATTGAACATTTCGATTAAAGATTTTATGGAAGAATCATGATCAATGGCGGGAAAGTAAGGAACAGAATTTAAATTCTCATGACTCCAGACTTCCCGAAGCCATGAAGGTTGGATGAATCCGTGAAACTACTAACTTGCAAAAACATCTTCAAACTTTATAGTAAAAATATACCCTGATGTCTTCTTCAAACCAACCAAATAGTTTAGCTTTAACTTACGAAAAATGTCGGCCTTGAGCGTCATACGCTTTTAAGACATAAATCAAATCAAAGCGTCAACAGCCACTTGAAAATGTGGCAGGAACCTTAAGGGGCTCTGAATTCACCTTAATGGGCACAACTCAGAGAATACAAGCAATGTCACTGAACTGCGCAAGTTGAAACAGTTGAATTGATCGATGTTTTCCTGTGTATGTAACTTCTCAACCTTAAAAAATAAAATGAAAAGAAAAAAAATTTTTTGAATGATTCCACTAGTCCTTCACTTGACTGCAGGCTGTTTTAAGGAAGGCGAATGTGAAATCACTGAAATGATTCTGAAATACGAAGACCGTTTGGTATTTTTATGGACCTCTTTCTCTTCCAGTCTCAAACAGAAATGAACAGTGAAAAGAAAAAAAAGCACATTATTTTCTTCTTTTTTGGACCATTCTACTCTTAAATAATTCATTTTGCTGACAGTCCTTTGCAAAAAAGAACACAAAACACTTAAGATGATGTGTTTTGTGATGTTCCATTGTATTAAGCGTGTTGGAAAATCACATCCCTCAGGTATTTTTAAAAGATTAACAGCACTTCAGTTTTATAAATCAAATTTAGGTAAAAGTCAAGAGACCAGAGAATGGAAGACACTTGCTTTGTTTTTTAGCCACTAGAAAGTTAACCTAAGGCTTTAGCTGACCACCACAGAACAGAAACAAACTTCTTGGTCTGAGCTCCATCTTTAAATGACAGAGAAATTAAAACAAAAATAAAAGACTGCATTCTAGAAGTTGGTATCATTTATAAATGCATGATCCCAAAATATTATTACAAATACCCATATATGTGAAGAATCTTCCAGTTTCCATTAATTCCTCTCAGAAGTCCAGCCACATTAAACAGAACTTAACTAAAGTAAGACAATGCTATTTTGAGAAACTATATGATTCTTGATATGGAATCTCTATTTTGAGAAACTATATGATTATTTGTGAGATTACATTGCTTTACATATAATCTCAGCAAACATAATGAGCTATATGAGGATTTCTGTTGTTATGTGCCGTGGAGTCGATGCTAATAAAACAAAACCCTTGTCATAGTTTAAAAACTGACTATTAAACCATCTCATCTTACAGTGCAAATACTGCTGTTGTTAATCACCGTGAAGTTGCTTCCGACTCATAGCAGCCCTGTGTATGATTTCTGAGGAGTGGCTGGCGGGTTTGAACTGCCGACCTTGAGGTTAGCAGCCCAATTCGTAACCACTACGCTACCAGAGCTCCTTCAACTAGGGGATAGATTAAAGGAAATAGCTCTAAATCTACAATGAACATTAAACCATCAGAGTCCAGCTCCGAGTTTATGTTTATTCACTCATTCAACATTCAGCATTTATATCAAACACGTACTATGTGTGTCAAGGAGCCCTCATGGTGAAGAGGTTAAGCACTCGCTAACTGAAAGGTAGGTAGTTCGAATCCCCAAGTGGCTCGCAGGGAGACAGGTGGCACTCTGCTTACATAAAGACCATAGAAAGCCCCGTGAGACAGTTCTACTCTGTCCTGTAGCATTTCTATGACACAACATTGAATTGATGACAGTGGTTCTGGGAGCTCAAAACCAAAAACCAAACTCACTGCCATCAAGTCAACTTGGGTTTCTTCACAGGAGCAGAAAGCTTCATCATTCTCCCTCAGAGCAGCAGGCAGGTTTGAACTGCTGACTTTTCTGTTAGCAGTCCAGTGCTTATCCTGCTGATCTCCTTATTCTGGGCACTAGAATTCAAAAGAGCCCTGGTGGCAACTATAAGATAAGCACTGGACTGCTAACTGCAAGTTTGGCAGTTCAAACCCATCATCCACTCTCGGAAAACCTAGACAAACGAGTCAGAACCAACTCAACGGCACTTGACAACAACAACAGGATTCAAAACTTATCAAGAAAACTAAGTAATGCCTGTCTTCAGCCTATAACTGACTGGAATACCTAAAAAGGGGTTCTTGAACTTGCCCAGTGAAATAGGACTCTTGTGTAGACCTTTGTAACGTATAGGACCTTAGGTGGAATTCTGAGCCCCATCCAGAACCTTCTGAGGTGGGACATCCCCACTAGAAAGATCAACCAGACCAGCCTGAAACCGCTAAAGGAGTACAAGATACATCTTCAAAGAAAGATCAGCAGGAAAAATTCAAAACAAAAATGACGGTATGACTGGCTACTACAAGAACAAGTAAGTTGTTCACCAGCAAGCCATCAAGGCAAGCAATCAAGTTCCTTCAGAACAAACCCTCCCCACCTCCAAGACTGAAACTGAAAGGGAACATATGAGCAGGCATGTAAGCTTGCCAGTAACCATGTTGGTCTACTGGTGAGTGGAATGGTGGAAAGGCAACAATGAAGATATGGGCTGAGTTCCACCACGTTCCATAGACTCCCGTTGAACTGGAGATGAGAGAGAGAAGAGGAAGGGCTGGTTGGTCTGAAGTGTGGTGAAACCTGGGGACTCCTGAGCCCATGAACAAGAACATAACCAAGGAGGGATAGAGATGAGAGTGAAGCATCAAACTAACATGAAGTGAAGGGAGATGCACAAAAACGCTGAAACTTGCAGATAGTACCCATTTGACCTAGCCTCAATGGCTTGATAATCAGAACTGGACTAGAGGAAAATTAAAAACAAACAAACAATTGTTGTAAATTGCTACAAACAAGTGTAAATTGCTACAATTTGATGAATTTGACCTATACTTATGGATGTAGTTAGTAGCTCAAAATATCAACCAAGAGGGAAGGAGCCTTCACATCAAGTATCAATCCTACCCCCTCTATATACAGGGTAGATAGGGACAGGCAACTTAGACATTAGCTACCTAAAATGTGGGAGTGATAAAGGCATGAAGTGACTGGCCTACAAGTTTTCAAGAGGGAGTTTAGTTCAGAGTGTACAGGAGAAGGAAGAGTTCCCATTGAACAGCTGGGGACTTTAGATCCAGAGAGGGAGAGCGACTGTGTGCTGAAGACTGGCGGGGGGGAGTAAGAGTGTAGGGGGCAGGCTTGCAGGGTATACCCTTTGGCTGGTTGATGATGCATGGAGGGGATTGCAACCATGGCAATGAAATGATATATGACAGAATGAATGTAAAACTAATATTCTATAAAAAAAAAACTAATATTCTCCCATATAAACTATTGTGTAATTCACAATAAAACATTTAAAAAAAAAGAGAGAGAGAGAGACATATCAAAAAGATGGAGACAGCCTAAATGGCCAACAGAAAAATGGCTCAACAAACTTGGGTACATACACACAATGGAATACTACAAAGTGTTAATAAATAATGATAAATCTGTAAAACACCTATTACAACATGGTTGAATTTAGAGGATAGTATGCTGAGTGGAATTAGTCAATCAAAAAAGGACAAGCATTGTATGAGACCAATGTTGTAAAAGGTTTTAATTTAAAAAAAAAAAAAAAAACGTTTTCTTGTTAAAAGAAATAATCTATTATGGTTAAGGAAGGAAAATTATTGATGGCCTAGAGGGTGGACAGATATTAACATGGGTGACAGGGCAGCAATATACAACAAGAGGGAGGCTAGAGGAAAGATGAAGGCAGTGGGAGACACGGAGGAATGCAACCGTTAACGTGAATAGAAGTAAATACCATGAGCTGTTAGTATGTGGAGGGGAATGCAACCATGCAATGCAGCAAAGGATATGATTTGCTGAATGTAAAACTGATGATCTGCTCTATAAATCTTCATTCCATTCACAATAAAAAGTTTACAAACAAAAAAGAAATCTAATGGTTTAAGACTCCCCTTTCACAAATCTATGGGTCTTTAAAAAACAAGGCACATGTCCAAGCTTGATGAATGGAAACAGAACCACCAGAGCACGTTCACAAACTGTGAAAAACGTAACCAGTGTCATTGAACAATTTGTGCACACAGTGTTGAACGTAATCCTTCACTGAAAACACAAGTATTATCTTTAAAGGATCACAAAAGGCACACTTCCACTAATAAAATCTATATACGTCATTTTCATATAATCACAGACACACTTGGGGACATCATGAGTCACAATCTATGTGCAATAACAACAGCAAAAAAACCAACAAGTAGATATTATCGCAGATGCATTCAGTTAAAAGGAAGAAAGGAAAAAAAGCAAAAAGAAACCCTAAATCTAACTGGGACTCTGGAGAGAGAGGAATAAATCTCTCCTGTCCACCATTTATGATTTTCTCAGGAAAAAAAAAAAAAAGTTACACTCAGGAACTATTTAAAAGAAATTACTTGGTTCCATTTGTTAAAAAAAGAGCCCTCAATCCCCCATTCGTATAACATTATATCTTCAATTATTTGGTTAGAGGGCAACGGTGGTTCCCTCCCTGCATACTACAATTCTTGCCTTCCACGCAGGAGACCCAGGTTCACATTCCAGTTGATGCACCCCCACGTACCTTAACCCTAACCCTAACTCAACCACCACCTGGATCACAATGGGCAGATCCCAATGTGGATGAAATCACCATGAGTCTGAATGGGCTCTATAGCACCTAACAACAACAGCACTATTCATCTCTAAATTCTTAGTCCAAGAAGGTCTATCTATGAGTATCCTGGGAAGCTTCTGAGTACCTACCTGACTTTGATGACCCAATAATCCACCACCCACCCAATGTAGTTCAGTATATATAGTTCAGGACTCTAGTTCAGACTCATCTGATTGGTGAGATTCCAGGATGCTAAGAAGCTACCTCTCCTAAAGAGAAGAGCGTTGTTAAATGCTCCTGAGATAGTTTTGACTCATAGTGACCCTGTACAGGGTTTCCGAGGAGTGGCTGGTGGGTTTGAATAGCTCACTCTCTTTTGTGGGCCTGGCTATGTGGTTTCCAAATCTACACTTCAACAATGGCCCCACCCAGCTAGCCCAAGGTCCTGGGCTCCAGACCAGCTATGTACAGTCCTCTTCTCCAACTGAAGTCTGGAGCCCAACACAAAGCTAGCCACGGAGGAGGGTTTCTCTGGCTCTCTCTGCCATGGTTTCCTGAATACACACTACCTGATGTGGTCCGTGGCTTCCCCAACCTCAAAATGTCTTCTAGCAGCTTAGAAAAAGGTATTCCTTCTGGGCCTACACACATGGTCCCCTTGGCTGGCTGGGTGCTTGTTGAGAAGTCAACTTGAGCTACACTATAAGGTGGACCTAACATGGCCCACGGTCTCCCAGCAATGCCAACACCACTTGTATTTCTAATGATGACTATCACACTGGTCTCTGAGTGACTTTGAGGTTCCAGGAAAGTGCTTCAGGGGAAATGCTGTTCTCTATTTCTACTGCTTCCAACTCTTCTTACATACTGAGATGTAGCTAAGGTTTCCTTGGAAGAAAGAACTGTACTGCGTTCTAAACAAGTAGGAAAACACTATCATTAGGCTCATCTTTAAAAATATTTAGTCACCTTCGCATCAACTCCATCTCATGGTGACCCCATACGTGTCAGAGTGGAACAGTGCTCCAAAGGGTTTCCATTGGCTAACTTTTTGAAAGTCAGTCTTTCTTCTCAAGCACCTCTGCCTGGATATAAACCTCCAACCTCCCAGTTAGTAGCTGACACTTAACCATGTGTGCCACCTAGGGGCTTAGTTATCTTGCTGTTGTTATTGTTAAGCGTCATCAAGTCAGTTCAGACTCATAGAGACCCTGTACAGGGTTTCTGAGGCTGGATCTTTGCGGGAGCAGAAAGCCTCATCTTACCCCCGCTGAGCAGTTGGTGGGCTCGAACCGCTGACTTTGTGGTTCGCAGTCCAGCGCTTACTGTACAGAGTCACCATATTCCCTAGTTTCTCTTACATATATAAAAAAAATGCTTTACTGAGGCCACTATTGACCATACTGCTGGATGCTAGAGTCCAGCAATGGGGCATTTCCAACGTGCGAGGCGGAGGCAGCTACTGCAACTGACATCTTGGCTTCTCTTTGCCTAGGAAGTATCCCCGGGGGAATGTACGCGCACCAGCATTCTAAGGGTCCTATACCCTATGCGTCTGCCTTTGCTGACATCTCTCATAAGAATCACATCTATTTTTATCAGCAGCCTGCACCAATGAGGAAACACTTACCTGTTAGAAAGTCATGGGAACAATTGAGAACTGTCGTTCCTGGCTGTATCCAACTCAGGGGAATATCTTCTGGCTTGGGCGAACCCAAGACTACAACGTCAGCCTCAAGAAGCTAAAGAGAAATAGATGAAGCACAATTTAATCTGGAGTCTGAATATGGCCACATATTGTTGTCAAATGCTACAATGTAACCAATCACAGCTCTAAAGTTCTGGCCCAATGGCTGACATGGACAAAACTCTCCTACTAATATCTTTCTGGAAGCGTAGTGGTTACTAATCGGGCTGTGAGCCACAAGGTCAGCAGTTCTAAACTACCAGTTGTTCCACGGGAGAAAGATGAGGCTTTCTGCTCCCGTAAAGATTTTCAGCCTCGGAAACCCTGCACAGGGTCGCTATGAGTCAGAACCGACTCCATGGCACATAACAACAACAGTATCTTTCAGGAGTCCTGATGTGGCGCTGTGGGTTAATGCGCCAGACTACAAAGCCATTTGAACTGCAAGGTCGGCAGTTCAAACTCACCAGCTGCTCCTTGGAAACCCTATACAGTGTCACTGTGGGTCGGAATCGACTCAACAGCACTTAACAACAACAACAACAAAAATATCTTTCAAGTATACTTGCTCCTCACTTATAAATGACCTTGTTATCCAACATTGTGCACTTATGACAGCAGTTTAAAAATCTACTTAAATCACTTTAAAACCAGGTATGGACCCATGTGTTTTGAGTGAGAGAGTGTCTCCCTCCTGAGCCCCACGTCCTGGATCCCTCCCATGGGACCACTCTTCCCAGTCTTGGATGCGAATGAATTCAAGAAAAAAAAAAAATAAAAAGGCACAGGGAATCCCCCAGCCTTGGGTCAACAACCTGCACACTGCTGAATCATAGAGTGCTCCGCCCCCCCAATCAAGCCTGAGCAGAAGTCTCAGAGAAGACAGCTGAGAAGAGCAGACAGGACACACAGACCTCGAGATCCACAGTTGGCATGCTTGGAAGGGCTGGGGCCAGTGAGTGGTGGTCCCATGTGGGTGTTTCCATGGAGAGCAAGAACTCCATATGGGTAAGCATAGAGTGGATCCCCTCCTAGCTGCAAATCCTGACCCCCCTCAGCTCTGCCTATGATTCAAAATGGCACAAACCAGCAGCCACAGTGAAGGGTTATAGATGGCAGCCGCAGGCAAGGGAGCAGATCCATGGGGGCTGAGGGGCATTTGGTCACTCAAGTTTCACATAACGGCCTGGTCTTTGGAACCTGCCCGTGTTGTTAGGGGAGAAGTGGGTGCAAACGAGGGGACTTCAAAACTTTGTGGACAAATGGAAAGGAAAGAAAATGGAATGTTTCCATAAACTCTTTGAAGCCCCTTGTATGAGGGCAGTAGCTGCTCACTGGTAGAATTCTTGCCTTCCATGGGGGTGACCTGCCACTCATCTGACAGTATGTCGGATCGGGCAGTGTTAAGTCCTGTTGGGTACAGGGTCACTATGAGTTGGAGCCAACTGGATGGCACCTAACAACAACATAGGGGACACCCAAGTTTGATTCTTGGCCAGTGCACTTCATGGGTGACAACCACCAATCACTGGAGGTGTGTGTGTTGCTAGGGTGCTGACCAGGTTCCAGTGGAGCTTCCAGACTAAGATGGACTAGAACGAAAGGTCTCACGTGGACTCTTGAAAAGCATCCAGTGAAAACTCTGTGGACCACAATGGACCAATCCTCGGTCATTCTGTGTGTGTGCAGGCTCACGACGAGTCAGGGGCAGCTAGCTACAACACTAGCATATCTGCTACTATACACACAACTCGACTGTCAAATCCTTAGAAAGAAGGGACTGGTGTGGTGCTGTGGGTTTCTGTGCTGCACAGCACGATTGGTTTGAACCACATTGTCGGCAGTTCAAGGTCACCGTCCTTTCCTTGGAAACCCAATAAAAGGTCGCTATGAGTCGGAACCAACTTGACGACAACAATCAGCAGTGCTTACACCGAGTGGGGCTATTCCACAAGAGCCCAGGACCGGTACAAACTGCACAATCAAAATCGGACCCATATGGAACATCTACCCTGTCATGGAAAGGTTTCTTGCAGCCTAAGAGGACACTTCCTGGTCAGTCTCTTGTCAAAGCAGAGACTCACTATTTCTGAGAAAGAGAAAAGATGGCAACTGCTACTACAGAACACACCCTTCACAGCCCTCCTGTTCACTCTGGTAACTGCATGCTGTTTACAGGAAGATCAGGTAGGGCAGGTTCATTCAGACCTTGGCTAAGAGGTTGGCTCTGACTTCCACCAAGAATGAGCTCCCATCTGAATCACTAAGCACCTGATGGTTTTAAACTGGATCCACATGTAGGGGATGAGAGGCCAACAAGAAACCCTGGCTTCACCAGGGGGAGCACGATACATCCACAACTGTGCATTCCAGCTACACAGTATAATAAATAATATCTCATTTACTATCCTGAGTACACTCATTTAACAGATAAGGAAGCCAAGGTGCACAGAGATTAAGTAGCCCACGTCTTATATGGACTGGAGGGAGACCATGGGTGCCCTGCCCTCCACTGTCCCTCACTGATGGCCTCCTCCTACAACACCCTCTAACCTCTGGGATCAAACAAGGCCTCGAGGTGGTACAAACTGTTTGGGCTCCATAGCTTAACTTAATGGTTGGCGGTTCAAATTCACCCCGTGGTATGACGGAATAAACACATACCATCACACTAGACAAGTCCTCACTCATTCTGTGCTTGTTGTTATATGCCATGGAGTCGGTTCCAACTCATAATGACCCTGTATAGGGTTTCAGAGGCTGTATATCTTTACGGGAGCAGAAAGCCTTATCTTTCTCCCATGGAACAGCTGGTAGTTTCGAACCACTGACCCTGAGGTTAGCAGCCCGATTCGTAACCCCTACACTACCAGAGCTCCTTCATTCTCTGCTTAGACAGGCTGATTACTGAAGAACTAGGCCAGTCCTTTAACCTGGAAACTGGAAACACTGAAAGCAAGCAGATACAGCAGCTGAGGTCTTTCATGACTCTTGAAACAAGAGATGAAAGTGAGAGAAAGCCAATCCATGGTAGTCCTGCGTGATCGATAAACAAAAAAGCCAAAAGCTGGCACAGTCCTCAGTTCCCCTGATGGAGGAAAAGCACAGTAACTAGTAAAATGCTTCCTTCTCAGGCCGCTGACAGTCAAATTCTTAACAATCAACATGGAAATCATTTGATCAATTTCATCATGTTGTTAAGTCCCATCAAGTCGGTTCCAACTCATAGTGACCATGTATAGGATTTCAGAGGAGTAGCTTTGTTGTTGTTGTTAAGCGCCATTGAGTTAGTTCCGACTCATAGCGACCCCGTATAACGACCCTGTTTCCAAGGAGCAGCTGTTGAGTTTGAACTGCCAACCTGGCTGTTAAAACAGACCTTGCGGTCCAGTGCTTTAACCCACAGCATCACACCAGGATTCCAATTCGATCATACAAATACAGAAAAGGGTATAAACATTCACTGATAAACCATAACATAGTAACCACTTGTCAAGATTTTACTATGTTAAGGCAGGAAGGTAAAGAGTACATCTAAGTACTGTGATCGTGGGTCTACTTTCTTAAGCACATTAGGAAGAAAGGAAGGGGGACAAAGGCGGGGGAGGGGGGAGATAAGTGTTTTCCTTGTTTGAGCTTCATAGCCCTAACACTGTTAAACACTGTTAGACAAGTGTACCAGTCACTCTGTCTGCTAAACTGCATGTGCTTTAAGGATAGGTCTGAAAAGCAGCTAGACTTCAGGCTGATGTCATTATTTACTGGGAAAATCATGTTCTGATGAGATAAGAATATCTAAACATCTGCATCCAAAAAAACATTCCTTCACTCACATATACCAACATCAGAAATTCAACCACCTGTTTAAAAACCTATTATTGTTAATGTCATTCTGATTCCCAGCGACCCTTTGGGACAGGGCAAACTGCCCTCCCTGTAGAGATCGGGGGCTGTGATCTTCAAGTTGGTAGATTTGAACCACCAGTCTTTCAATTTGCACTCCAGTGCTTTAACTCAAGTGCTACTAGGGCTAAGAATTGAATCACAGACCCCATCAAACGGCATCCACCTTTAAAGGTCATTTAAAAAGACCAGCGGAGAAGAAATACCATTTCGCTCCATTTGCTACATGCACAATAGCAAAATCAGAACATGCTAGACTTGTATAAAAAGGAGGTTACTATGAACAAGATGGAAATAGTCACTGTGTTAACAGTTAGGAATCACTGGCTTGCAGAAGTCCCCCTAAGAACACTTAGTTTACTACACACAATGGTGCCTTTGCTACAACGTGTTCCTTTCATTACTTACAAATCTCAGAAATCTCACTGCTACCCCTCAACTCCATCCTCACAAATTTAGTGAGCGGTGCTAATGAGTTGCTGGTTGTTGTTGTTATGTGCTGTGTAGTCGGTTCCGACTCATAGCAACTCTACATAGTGTTTTCGAGGCTGTAAATCTTAACAGGAGCAGAAAAAGCCTCATCTTTCTCCCGCGGAACAGTTTGTAGTTTCGAACTGCTGACCGTGAGATTAGCACTATGCTACCAAAGCTCCTTAATGAGCAACTGGGGAGGGTGGAGGGGTTGTTAATCACACAGAGAACAGACAAATGGGACCTCCCTAAACAAAGATCACAATTTAGATGCAGAATGGTTCTGGCAAGGAAAAATGCTAGATGCTTAAATCAATAAATAACCCACCAAGGACAAGGGAAAATGTTAATGAGCTAAAATGCAAGGAGAATTATCATCTCCCTGGCTGCTGCTCCCTATTCCTTCTCCCAAATGGTTAAGACTCTGATTGAAATATTACCTCATAACAAAACATTGCTTTCACTGCTGAGACTTGAGTGGAAGCAGCTTGAAGAGAACTGCCCAATCCCCAGGCCCAAGACCAAATGTCAGAGCAATAGCAAGACACAGAGATGCAGACACTGAGCAGGGGAGGATATGCAAGGGCAATATAGTTTGGATAAGAGGAAAACCATCTTCTCTGAGTCTGTGATCTTTTAAAGGGAAGCAGAAGCAAGCATTAGCAGATGCAGAGAGAGGAGAAGGCAGATGAGACTGGAAAGGTTACAATGAAACTTTACTGTGCTTTGCAGATATTGGGTTTTGGTTTTGAACTGAAGACTTGTGACGACCCTGTTTTGAGCAAGTGGAGAGGTGTCTTTTTTCCAAAAGCGTACGCTCCCGCGTCTCTGCGTCTGGGTCAGTCATTTTCAAAATACTTCAAACTTTTTCATAATGCTATAGCACACTTGGAGTCCTGCTGTGGCGCTGTGGGTTAATGCGCCAGACTGCAAAGCTGTTTGAACTGCAAGGTCGGCGGTTCAAGCTCACCAGTCGCTACGTGGAAACCCTATATAGGGCCGCTTTGGGTCGGAACCGACTCAATGGCACTTAACAACAAAATGGCACACATATATAGCACACACTTTTTTGCTGTTGTCGTTGTTGTGAAATGCCGTCAAGCTGGTTCCAACTCATGGCAATCCTCTAAAATGTTTCCAAGGAGGGGCTGGTAGGTTTGAACAACTGACCTTGCAGTTAGCAATTCAGTGCTTATCCTATAGCGTGGTGTGCTGTGAAGTTGGTTCGGACTCATAGTGATGCTTCATAGGGTTTCCGAGACTGTAAATCTTTATAAGGAGCAGAAAGTCTCATCTTTCTCCAGTGGAATGGCTGGTAGTTTCGGACTTTATATAGTAAAAGGCAAGCTTAACTTTGATGTGCACTGGGCAACCAGTTTGTGTGACACACTTTATTGTGATATTCGCTTTCTTTGGCTGTCTGGAACTGAACCTGCAATAGCTCTGAGGTCTGCCTATATCATAACATTCTAGAAAATATAATGCACTTTAAAAATATAAACTACAAGATGCATAACACCATCCTTTTGTTTAGAAGACTGAATCGATTTTCTGCTATCAGTGTGTTTCAAAGAACACATAAGATGATCTCAGAGATGAGATTTGTGTATTTAGCAAAAGACAGAATTGCTGATGTTAAGTACAGTCAACTCCAATTCATAACAACCCTGTTTCCGAGGAGCGGCTGGTGAGTTTGAACCTCTGACCTTGCAGTTGAGTGATTATTCCATAGTACCACACCAGGACTCAAAAGAGGGGATAGATTTTTTTTTTTTTTTTTTAATAAAAGGTTGAGTGATAATGTCTTTAAGAATTGTGGCTTATACTCCTTGAGACAATAGAGAACAAAATTTCAAAGAAAGAACATTCCTTTAAAAAACAACTAACATATATGTACACTCTCCAGCAAAGATACGCTTCTAAGATTATAATCACTAAGCTTAATGGTTATGAGTCAGACTGCAAACCTCAAGGTCAGCAGTTTGAAACTACCAGCCATTCTGCGGGAGAGATGAGGCTTTCTGCTCTCGTAAAGATTTACAACCTCAGGAACCCTATTACAGGGTCACTATGAGTTGTAACTAACTCCATGGCACACCACCACCACCACCACCAAAAGGAATAAAAACTGAAACCCACGGCTGTTGAGGAGAACTGCCCCCTAGGATTTCTAAGGCTGTAATCTTCTAAGGCTGAGAACCCCAAAGTCCACAGTTTGAGCCTACTGGCCGTTCCAAAGGAGAAAAGACAAGGCTTTCTGCACCCACCAAGATCTAAAAAGTCTTGTAAACACGTAGGATTGCTATGCATTGCAACCAACTCGACGGCACATGACAACAACAATCTTTATGGGGTCCTAGTGTGGTGCTATAGGATAAACACAGGACTGCTAAATGAAAGGTCGGTAATTTAACCCCACCAGCCACTCCTCGAAAAATGTCCACAGTCTTGTCCTTTCCTTGATGACACACAAGTGCTCTCAGTCTGGGCTACCTTACAGGGTTATTCCCACACCATCAGGTGGTGCAATGGTAAAGCGCACAGCTGCTAACTGGAAGGTTAGTGGTTCAAACCCACCAGCTTTGTGGAAGAAAACACCTGGCAATCTGCTCTCATAATGACAGACTAGCTCAGAATTATTAAAATGTCCAATGTTCCATGGTAAACTTGTGGAATGACCAGAGGAACACCTCTGCGCAGCGCCCCGGAAGGGCTGTCACTGCACTCAGAATGGTAGTTCGCTGCCTGCTTTTGGATAGACGGAGGTGATTCCATAATCCTACACAACAACATGAATCCAGAGCTTTGGCTCCTGACAGCTGGTATTCCATAGCTCATGGTTGAATTGGACGGCTGCCCAGACACACGCCCTCCCCGACTCTAGGGTAGACACAGGCATGAATAATGCATCCCAGTCCAGGCGTTCTGTTCAGAAACAAAGGAGGAGACCTTCATCTCACTTTCAGCGACACACTCAAGAAGGGCTGAAGCGATACAGCTACCGAATATAGAACTCCGATTTCTGTGTAACTAAAAAAGGCAAGTCTCAGATTTCCACGCACAGTCTTGATATCCACAGAACATACTCCGTTTTAGGTAGATTTCTAGAGCATGCCCTGGTGATCTACTTCTGAAAATTACGCAATGAAGACCCTAGGGATCACAACAGAACACTGTAGGATTTAATGCCGGACCATGAGTCCCTACATTGGAAGGCACTCAAAATACATCACAGCAATGGACTCAATGAACTGGGGAGACCAGACAACATTCTGCTCTCTGTGACAACAACAAATAGAGAAAGGAACTACTTCTAGATAACTAACGTAGTGTACACTGCACCTCCAAACAGCAGCACCCAGAAATGCTACCTGCTAAGTCTGGAACCATCAGAAAATAACTTCTGAAGTGGAGTGGCTAAGAACCAAATAGCATCCAAATTCAGCAGAAGGAAAAGGTCCAAAGCTTCAGAGCAAATAGCTTTCTGGTGTATTACTTCTAGTTAGTGGTACGGGTATCAAACACCAGCCAGTGGCCCTGGACCAGCCAGAGCTGGGCATTCATTTCAGTCAGTGTCCCCTGTCTCTGGGACACTGACTTTGAACATTCGGCTTTCATGCAGCCCTTCTGGCTCCACGCATTTTGGGGAGGCCACGTCGTAAAAGAGAGGTTTCTCTCCCCGAGAGATAGCAGACATCCACTGGGGGAAGGTTATAAGTTATCGACTTACAATGTGGTTGGCCCACCTGCTGTCCACATCGAGGATCAAATACACATCTGTCTGCCCTGACTCACCCTTCACAGCAGCCAAGCTGTTCATGGTGACTTACTCCAAGTCCTCAGCCAGGCAAATTTCCATCATTAGTTCATTTCATTTTCACAACAACCTCCTGGAGAAGTAGTATCATTCCCATTCCACACATGAGGAAAGGAGCCCTAGTGATGCAATGGTTAATGCCTGGTACCTAACTAAAAGGTTGGTGGTTCAAACCCACCAACAGCTGCACAGGAGAAAGACCTGGACATCTGCTCCTTTCAAGATTTGTTGTTGTTAAGTGCCTTTGAGTCGGTTCCGACTGATCACGACCCTGTATAGGGTTTCCAAGGAGCGGCTGGTGAGCTTGAACCAAAGACCTTACAGTTCAAACCAACCTTAAGGTTGAGTGCTTATCCTACGGCACACTTGAAAACTCTTCAGGGCAGTACTGTCTGTCACATAGGGTCACTATGAGTCAGAATAGACTCCACACTTTTCACAACAATACCACACGAGGAAACAGGCTCAGAGATTTGAAGTTTTGAGCCCAGAGCTGTCATGTCTCCAAAACCCAAGGCTCTACCAGGTCAAGGACATCAGTCCTGCCTGGCCAAGGACTCGTGTATCCTGAATACTGGCTGCACCAGGCTGCCTGGCCACTTGGAGGCCATCCCATACATGTCTCTCAGGAGGTGGTACAGGGAGGACTCGAGAGTCACACAGTCACACCCTGGTCTCCAAACCTTTCACACCCTCAGCTTTGGAAATCCCAACCAGATGTCCAGCAGGGTTCTTGGTCCATGTAAGATACCAGTAAGCATTTTAGAAATGTTTTTCAAACGTAACGTTCTTTCACTTATTAGCCACAACACTTTGCTCGCTTCTTCTCACCCTGACTCTACGCATTGCTCATGATGAAAAGCTAAATGGGTTAAAATCTTAAAGGCACTTTTTATTCACTGTCGATTAAATTGGACAAAAATTCCAAACTGTTGTTCCATTCATTCTTTCAGAGTTTTTCACAATGAAGCTATTGAAGGGTGTGGCAAATGTGGATGTATTTTGTCTCCAGGTAACCAGCCCATACCAAGGTGCTCTTTGTACCATACTAATACCCACTAATGAGGCCTCCAGACGCCCGGTGACCCCTTGAGGGATATGTGTCACAGATTACAATCACCAAAAGACCACTAAGGAAGTGAGATCTAACAGCATGGTTTAAATGGCCAGGATTTCATTCCCAATTTCTTCTTCAAATATAAAAACAGTGAGAAGTCGAGCAGAAGAAGAAGGGTATGTGAGGGAAAAGGCATGTAACTAGTGAAGGGTTGGATGACAGGCAGTAAACCAGAAAGACACTGGCTTTATCTCAGAACTGAATGGGAGTCTGCTTTAAGCTAGTAGGTCAAGGTCAGGCAGATGAAGCCCGTCACTGAGAAGATTCCAAATGCCAGAGACCAGGACAAGTTCAAAGAGAAGTAAGGAGAGGTCTGAACCTTTCTTTCCATGACTTTAACCTCAAAGATGAAGTAATAGTAAAGAGTAAAAGCTAACCGCTGCCAAGAATTTTGGTTATGTCAGTAAAAGCAGCAAGGATTTAGGAAAAAAAATATGGACGCAACATCAGCTATTCAAAAGAACAATCTTGAAATGGACTACAAGTTTAAGTGCATGCATTAGAATGAGAATAAAAGAAGTTAATGATGCCTGGCTGCCATTACTGAAAGTTCTGATCAAGTACCCACAAATGGATCCTGATCAAAAGGAAGAAAAGCATGGAACAGAACATCAAACTCATACCGAAACCAGACTTACTAGAGTCACTGAGACTAAGGTGGTGGTTCTGTGCCGTGGAGTCGGTTCCGACTCATAACGACCCTGTACTGGGTTTCCAAGGCTGTAAATCTTTACGGGAGCAGAAAGCCTCATCTTTCTCTCACGGAACAGCTGGTAGTTTCAAACTGCTGACCCTGAGGTTAGCAGCTCGATTCGTAACCACTACACTACCAGAGCTCCTTACTGCGAATAAGGGAACCCCAAAAGTAATGCCGGGAAATAATCCTTAAACTTTGAATCAAACCTATTTTGTGAAGCTATTGTTAATCTACGTCACAGGTTACTCAACTTGAGCCCATTGTTGTTATTGTTTTTAGGTGCCCTTGAGTGGGTTCCAAACATAGTGAATCTACGTATAAATGAATAAAACACTGTCCACTTTGCCATCCATCCTCACAATCATGCCTAAGCTTGAGTCCACTGTTGCAACTATGGTTGTTAGCTCATCTCATCGAGGGTCTTCTTTTTTGCAGCCCCTCCAACATAAAGCAAGCAGGATGATGTCCTTCTCCAATCTTCCCAATGCCTGAGAGAGATCATCCTTCCTTTTAAGGCGGCAATCTGGCTACACTTTCTCCAGGAAGATTTGAGTATACATTCTTATAAGAATTATCTGTAACAGCTAAACCTGACAACAGCGTGTCCAAAGCACAGGTGACAACTTGAAGGGGCTAAGATCAATGGTGACGAAGTGACATGAGTAGAGGCGTCACGTTGTTGCTGTGACGGATGTAAACAACATTATCGTATTCTTCTACAAACTGTGAGTGGATGTGTTTGCTTGTGTATACTGTCACACACACACAGGATAAGCACTGTGCCGGTATTCAAATCACAAGGTTAGCATTCAGCCCACCAGCCACTCCAAGAAAGAAAAATGCTTCTGCAAAGATTTATAGCCTTGGAAACCATATACCCGATCACTATGAGCAGGAACCGACTCCGTGGCACTTAATAAAAACAATAATATGTGTGCATGTAGGAAAAAAACCAACCAAACATATATATATACATATATACACACACACAGTAAAGGCGCTCTGGTAGTGTAGTGGCTACGAATCAGGCTGCTAATCTCAAGGTCATCAGTTCAAAACTACCAGCTGTCCCGCAAGAGAAAGATTTGCCTTTCTGCTCTTTACAGCCTCAGAAACTCTATGCAGGGTCGCTATAAGTTGGAACCGACTCCACAGCACACCACCACCACCATCATACACAGTAAGGAGCTCTGGTAGCATAGTGTTTACGAGTCGGGCTACTAACCTCAAGGTCATTTTGCAGGAAAAAGATGAGGCTTTCTGTTGCCATAAAGATATCCAGCCTCGGAAATCCTATACAGGGTCGCTATGAATTGGAACTGACTACACGGCACACTACCACCACCATATATACATGGTGTGGTGCTGTGGGATAAAGCACTAGGCCACAAGGTCAGTGGTTCAAACTCACCAACCACTCCTTGAGAACGCTACAAAGAGTCACTATAAGTTGAAACCAACTCAAGGGCACTGAACAACAACAACAACACATTTTAAAGATAGTCTGAAACAATAAAAATAAATAAATACAAAGAGCATTCTTGTGTACCGGCAGACCCCCAGATTACCAATGACTTCTGTTGCTAAATCTGTCTTTAAGTCGAATTTGTACGTAAGTTGGAACAGGAATAGTTTCTACCGAGCATCAGTTCGTCAGTGCTTGTGAACATTCTGAATATAGTATGCCTTTCTATGCAAAAACAAAGATGCCTTTATATGGCGTTAAAGGAACATTTCCAGATACTCTAGCATATCTTTAACATAATTACATGATGCTTTGAGGCTAGTCACAAAGTAGTGCCGACAAACCACTGTGTGTACCTCACCACTTCAAGATAATAAGAGGTCAAGGGGGTTAATTCATTAACTGTTATTAGATCAGATGCTCAGAACCCAGAGAGGACCTGTCACCTGTATATGAAAACAGGAATGCTATTTAATTGTCAGATGCTCTAGAGAGTAGAGCAGCTTAATTGTTCTCAAAGTTAGGATGAGATTTATCAAAGTAGAGTCAAGGTGATTTATTTCTGTAGCAAAAAAGTACTTTAAAAAATAATCTTTGTTTTTCAAAAGTACAGAAACCACCAGCCAAGGCATCCGTGACAGCTGCGAAAACACTCGGCTGCCAGTGAAGGTATTTGTGTTGTCCACCACAGATGCTGAGTTCAGGCCAAGGGCCATTTTCCTCTTCCACTTAAGCTTCCAAATCAAGACATCTGGGTTCTAAATTGGGAAACATTGCCCTGGAATTTTCTTGACGAGGCTGCCACCATGTGGTGACCAGTATAAAGCAGGCAGATTTCGATTTAACAGAAAGGTCCACCCAGAGGTGCCTTGGAAGAAATGCCTGGCAATCCACTTTCAAAAAATCAGCCACTGAAAACCCTGTGGAGTACAATCCTATTCTGACACACACAGGGTAGCCATGAGTTACAACTGACTCATATGTTCTTGAAACAAGAAAAAGTTGTCTATGTTAGAGTGGGCACCTGCCACTTAGACATTACAATCTCAATGGAGATACCCCTCCCCTAGACCCTGGTGTCCAGCGATACAATTTGCTCCTCTTTCCCTATTCACACCACATCATGAAGAACATGCATTGTGAGGTATTGTGCAATCATTTATTATACTTAATGGGCTCATCTCATTGAACTTCACTTTGTTTAGAACTTGTCAAGTGTATTGTCAAAAAAATGTATTAAATATTTCACATATGAAAGAATATCGTAACATCCCTGTATGTCCAAGTGAAGCTTCCTTTGGACTGGTTTCATCCCCGTCCACATCCTTGTCCCAGTAACCACTTTCCTGGTTTGGTTCTTTGTTCCCAAGGATTTCTTTAGCAACTTGTTTTCATTGTGGGCGTTTTATTGTGGGATGGGGGTGGGGTGGGCAGGAGTAAGGAATTTGGGTTGGGACTATGGCAAGGTCTAAGTGTTGTTGTTAAGTGCCATTAAGTTGGTTCCAACTCCTAGTAATCCTGCATAGTTTCTGAGGAGCAGCTGGTGATTTTGAATTTGAACTGCCCACTTTGCGGTCCAGTGCTTTATACCACAGACCACATCAGGACTGAAATTGCCAAAGACTTCATTTTTATCGGATCAACCATCAACACTCATGGAAACAGCAGCCAAGAAATCAAACGATGTATTGCATTAGGCAAATCTGCTGCACAAGACCATTTTGAGGTGTTGAAGAGCAAAGGTATCAGCTTGAAGACTAAGATGCGCCTGACCCAAGCCATGGTATTTTTAATAACCTTTTATGTGTGTAAAAGTTAGACACTGAATAAAGAAGATCATAGAAGAATTGATAAATTTTGAGTTATGATGTTGGAGGAGAATATTGAAAGTACCATGGGCTGTCAAAAGAACAAACAGATCTTTGTTGGAAGAAGTGCAGCCAGAGTGCTCCTTGGAGGCCAGGATGGCCAGTCTTGGTATCTCATACTTCTGACATATTGACAGGAGGGACCAATCACTAGAGAGGTATATGTTTGCTAAATAAAATGTTGGCAAAGTGGCAACATCAATGAGCTCAGGCGTGGCAACAACTGTGAGGTTGGCCCAGGACCGGGCAATGTTTCGTTCTGTTGTGCATAGGGTTGCTATGAGTCGGTACCAACTTGATGGCACCTAACAACAACAACAATACCAATTCTGGTATTACATTTTCTGAAGCTGTATTATGGTCACTTGTTTGCGGAACTCTTCTTGTTTCTTCATGTAGGCTGAAACTGTCTGTTTTCTCTAAGACAGCATGGTGCCTATAGTTTGCCCGTTTTTCTTCTCTCTCACTACTCCCTGTTCCGCTTCCTCTTCCAGTCGGCACTCAATCCACCTCTCTGTCCTATCCTCTGACATTCAGGGTCCCAGGATCACTTTCAGTATGTTTGGTCTCCCATCTTTGTTGCAGAGGGTTGCTCAGTGTGTCTGCCCACAGTAACATTTTGCCCCAGAACTCTGAAATGTGGTTTATAAATCCTTCCATGCTACATTTGTAGCTCGAGTTTTTATACTTTTACTACTTATATATTAATCAGCTTTTTGAAGACACACACACACACATATATACACATATGCATTCAACCTGTATGCTGAAAAGCTGAGTTATATGAAAAATAACGTGGTATCCAGATTGGAGGAGGACTCATTAACAATCTGTGATATACATGATACAACCTTCCTATGTGTGTATGTGTGTGTGTGTGTGTGTATATATATATATATATATAGAGAGAGAGAGAGAGAGAGAGATAGAATATATATATATACTCTACATACTTCTATGGACTCCTGGTTTGGCACTATAGGATAAAGACTAAACTGCTAGTTCAGCAGTTCAAACCCACCAGTTACTCCTTAGAAACCCTACATACGGTTGCTATGAATCGGAACCAACTTGACGGCATTTAACAACATGTTTGTATGCTGACATAAGCATTCTCCCATTGATGGGCATTTCAATTGCTGTTTATGTTTATTACATTATAAGACTGCAGCTCTGCCCATAATTAGAAAAATATTCTTGTGTATATGTTCAAGAGTACCACCATGATATATGCCTAGGAGTCAAATTCCTAAGTCAAAAGGTATCTGTATCTTCCAATCCACTCGATTACTTTCCAAAATGCTTATTCCCATTTAAATACCTTTTAAAAGATGGGTTCCCATACCTCCATAAATGTGCCAGTGCTTAGAGCTGACTTTTTACCTGTTGCCAGGATTGATGCTCAGCATTTGGAGCTGATTCATAGTGACCTTATGCACAGCAGAACAAAACACTGCCCGATCCTGGGCCAAACTCAACATTGCTGCCACGTTTCAGCCCACTGATGCTGTCACTTTGCCAATTCATCTTGCTGGGGGTCTTCCTCTTTTTCTCTGACCCTCCACCTTAACAAACATGATATCCTTCTCCAGCAACTGGACCCTCCTGACGATATGTCCGAAGCATGAGAGACTAAGTTTGGTCATCCTGGCCTCCAAGGAGCACTCTGGCTGCACTTCTTCCAACACAAATCTGTTGGTTCTTTTGGCAGCCCATGGCACTTTCAATATTCTCCTCCAACACCATAACTCCAAAGCATCAATTCTTCTACGGTCTTCCTTATGCACTGTCCAGCTTTCACATGCATATGAGATTATTGAAAATACCATGACTTAAGTCAGGCACCCTTTAGTCCTTAAGCTGACATCTTTGCTCTTCAACACTTTAAAAAGGTCTTGTGCAGCAGATTTGCTTAATGCAACACATCATTTGATTTCTTGACTGCTGCTTCATGAGTGTTGATAGTTGATCCAAGAAGAATGAAGTCCTTGACAACTTCAATCTTTTCTCCATTGAGAAGAATGCTGTTTATTGTTCCAGTGGTGAGGATTTTTGTTTTGTTTACATTGAGATGAAATCCATACTGCAGGTTGTGCTCTTTGATCTTCATCATTAAATATTTTAAGTCTTCTTCACTTTCAGCAAGCAAGGTTGTTATCATCTGCATATTGCAGGTTGTTAATGAGTCTTCCTCCAATCCTGATGCCATGTTTTTCTTCATAGAACCCAGCTTCTCGTATTATTTGCTCAGCATACAGGTTGAACAAGTATGGTGAAATAATACAACCCTGTCACACACCTGTCTTATTTTTAAACCATTCAGTGTTCCCATGTTCTGTTCGAACAACTGCCTATTGGTCCAGGTACAGATTCCTCATGATTATAATTATGCTCATACTTTGGAATTTTAGGAATATTAGGAATACTCATACTTTGCAATGTTGTCCATAGCTTGTCATGATCCACACAATTGAAAGCCTTTGTATAGTCAGTAAAGCACAGGTAAATATCTTTCTGACATTCTCTGCTTTCAGCCAAGTTCCACCGGACATCAGCAATGATATCTCTTGTTCCATGGTCTCTTCTGAATCTGGTTTGAACCGCTGGAAGTTCTCTGTCAATGTATGCTTGCAGCTGTTTCTGTATTATTATTAGTAAACCTTTCTTTACTCGCTTGCAATATCATAGATACTGTCCCAATGACTTCCCCGTTCCGTTGGGTCACCTCTCTTTGGAATGGACACAAAAATGGATCTCTTCCAATCAGTGGGCCAGATAATTGTCTTCCAAATTCCTGTGCCACCTCACTTTCTTGACTACCTTATATTTTTCTGGAGATGAGAGGAGAACTACCTGTTCGGTGACCTTTGGTAAAACCCCCTGTTGATTTGTATATGCCGTGTCAACTCTTTTCTTTGCTTGCTTGATGGGCAGACTGGTTCAATGTCTGTTGTTGGATGCAGGTCTGTTGAAATCTTTCAGTTTTACGTGATCCCACCTAGCAAGTCATATTTTTATAATAAAATGTTCACTTCTTACAAATTTTCAAATTTATCAACATAAAATGTTTGTCCTTCATATTCCTTGTGCCTCTTTTTCACTTCGATTATTTTGGCTAGCCCTGGTGTCAATTTTACTAGACTTTTCTAAAACCTTTGGCTTTGTTCATAATCTCTCCTCTGTTTTAGGTTTCTCTTTCATTTATCTCCGTACTTGATTATTTTCAACCTTTGAGAATTCCTATTATTCTTTGTCTGCCTGCTCTAGTTAAATGCTCACCTTATACATTTGTATACTTTCCTCTTTCCTAACATATGTAGGAAGGATTTCAGGTGTGTATATCCCACAGGAGAGATGCTTACCTTGCTCTGAAGCTGAGGTGTGCCCCACGGGCAGCTCATTGTCAGGGATCCCTTCCTCTGGAACAGGCACTGCACAGTAGCTTCCAAAGACCCATGGGCGCCGATCACCATGATCTTCTTTCCATTCAAGTTTATATCTATCAACCAAATTCATTCTGATAAGAAACCCGGATGCCTTATCTTAGGTAGCCTCAACAAAAGGAAAAACATCCTTTTAAACCAGAACCTTCGCTACACCAAGGTAAAAAAAAAAAAAGAAATGATGATGGAAGGGCGGGAAGCTGTAATGATCCACATTTCTTTGCACAAACACTTCTGGTTCTAATTGGTAGTATTCAATTTTTTTCTAAAATTAACCACTCTATTTTATTAGCCGTAATTTAAGGTAGAGTAGTTCAGAAGCATTGTCCAAACAATCCATGTGATGGAAAAACATTATACTCGTATATATGGATGATCTCAGAGGTTTGGGTTTCATAGTAACTGATCTAAGGGTACATCCTGAAAGTTCATCTTTTAGTAAAACTTTGGTATATGTTTTGGGATTTCTGTATGACTTTGGTGGGCAGGAGAACATTTGTCTCTTTTCTACTCCAATTAGAGTAGAAAAAAAACAAAACTTTAATGCGCTCAGCTAGAAACCGAAACTCATTACCATCAAGTGGATGCTGACTCAGAGGGTCCATTCCAGGACAGAGTAGAACTGCCCTAAAGGCTTCTCAGGAAACACTGCCCTCACTTTCTCACACAGAGCAGTTGCTGGCGTTACACTGCTGGCCTTTGAGTTAGCAGCCCCACACTTTCACCACTTCCCTACCAGGACTCTGTATGAAGCCCTTCAATATAGGAAATGGTCAACAGTCATTTGGAGTCCTGGTGTGGCACTGAAGAATAATGTCCTGGACTGCAAAGTCAGTTTGAACCACAAGGTGGACAGTTCAAGCCCACCAGCCGCTGCTCGGAAACCCTATACAGGGTCTCTGAATCAGAATCGACTTCATGGCACTTAACAATAAAACAACAAAAATAATCACTTACTTGCTAAATTTAATAAGCAAGGAGAAATTATCATTGATATTTCACTGACATAAAAATGCAAAATCAAGGAGAGAATGATAGAAAGAAAGCTCTAATTACTGATAAGCATTCTGCTCACGAATAAATCTCAGACTAGGTTTCTAAACAGTATCTTGCCACTTGTTCACATCATTCTTAAGAGCAAGCCTTATCTAGGTCTACATGACAGATGTGAGGAACAAAACTTGAAACATTTCTCATTGTCCTCATTTTAACTCTTTGATGAGTTAACAACAGGTTAAGCATCATCTCATCAATTCTCCTTTAAAAGCATCATTTAATATTATCAGAAAAATTTGCAGTTGATCCTTCATATCTCCTTTCCCCAAAAAATGAGAAAAATAAAGACCACACTAAGTGGCAGTCCATGTTTCAATTAGAATCTTCCAGAAATAAGACTTTGAAAATAAATATATATATATATATATATATATATATAGTAATGTGACATCAAGTCAGTACCAACCTGATTAAAGACCCTATATAAGGTTTCTGAGGCTATAAATATTTGTGGGAGCAGAAAGCCTCATCTTTCTCTCTCTCAAAAAAAAACAAAACAAAACAAAAAAAGGTATATATATATGTTGTTATTGTTTAGTGCCGTCAAGTCAATTCCAACCCATAGTGACCCTGTATAGGGTTTTTAAGGAGCAGCTGGTGAGTTTGAATCGCCAACCTTGCAATTCAAACGGCTTTGCAGTTTGATGCATTATTAACCCACAGCACCCCACTATATATATGTTTGTTGTGAAGTGCTGCCGAGTCGGTTCTGACCCATAGCGACCCTGTATTCGGTTTCTGAGGAGCAGCTGGTGAGCTAGAATGTATATAAATACCAATACATAGAAACCAGCAGCATTTTTTTGATGGAGCATCATACCTGATTTTTCAAGAAGTTCAATTACAGCTCTGGCAACAGGTGAAACAAAACATTCGTGGGCATCCCCACGCACCAACTTCCCCAGGTTGACATCCGTTACTCTGCAATAAATGAGGAGGGAATGGGCACTCTTACGCAATCACATATATTACTCACAAATTACATGCAGCCTGCGTATGTTTGATAGAATGAATATATGAAACATACATTAATGACTGGACAGGAAATAAAGGCTCTTAGTTTCTTAGAAGTAGCCTAATGGTACTTTAGGATAAGCAGTGAACTGCTAATGGCAGTTCAAACCCTGCAGCCACTCCAAAGAAGAAAGATGAGGGTTTCTACTCCTGTAAAGATTTGTTGTTATTGTTATGTGCCGTCTAGTCAGTTCCGACTCATAGAGACCCTATGGAGGGTCTCTGAGGAGCAGGTGGTGGGTTTGAATTGCCAACCTTGTGGTTAGCAGTCCAGCGTTTATCCTACAGTCAAAGAAGGACTCCATGGCTTAAAACTCCTACGTAGAGTAGCTATGAGTCGGAATCAATGGCAATGGGTTTGGCTTGAGTTTTGGTCGTTTCTTGGAGCAGACCCTCAGGAAGCTTCACTCTGGTCCCCTGGAGTTGGGACAAGCTCCAGTGTTCTGGTTCTACCTGTACGGGCTCAGCCATGCTGGTATTCAACACGTATCCCTAAATATGTCATGTTCTTTCTGGCTACAATCTGAAACATTTTCCATATTCCCATATGAAAAAACATGTGGGTTGGCAGCATTCTCTGTCTCAGGAAGCTTGTAGCATGGCATAGCACGGTGAGAGCCAGAGTCCAATATCAAACCAAATTTCATGTCATTGATAACACTGAGGTTTTATCAACAGACATGGGGCTAAAACAGGGTACTGCTAGGGAATCCAGTCTCTGGGCTTTTGTTTCTCTAATCTGGTAAAATGCTCAAGAAATGTTACTAACAGCAACACCAGAGATGGAGTTAGAGATGAGGACATGGAGAGAGGGAGGAGCTGAGGACTCTGGACTCAAGGAAAGAGAGAGACTGGGTGCTGGTGGTCAGGAAGCAGGCTTGCAGAATGTGCTCTTTGGTTATTTATTACATATTTCTGAGTGTTTTTGTGTATATCCCTTCCCCCCGCCTAAGAAAAAAAAAAAAAAAACAGAGGGAATGGAAGCAAATACTGTTGAATGATGATGCACAGAGGAGACTGTAATCATTGCAATGCAACAATGGTGTAAAGCCGAGATGTTCTCCCATGTAAACTATCATTCAGTTCACAATAAAAACTTCAACAACAACAAAAAATCTACTAAAAGACAGAAGCAAAAAACAACCCAAACTGGTCATCACTGAGTCAACTCGGACTCAGAAAGATATCATCGGTTTCAGAGTAGAACTGTGCTTAGTGGGTTTTCAATGGCTGTGATCTTACACAAGCAGATCTCCAGGTCTTTCATTCTCAGCACCCCTGGGTGGTTTCAAACTCAAAAAGGTTGAAAACCTTTGTTAATTAAAAAAAATACAAAAAACACTGCCATTGGGTCAATTCCAACTCATCGTGACCTTATAAAGACAGACTAGAACTGCTCCCCCCTCCACCCCCTAATTTCTGAGACTGTAAATCTTTATAGGAGCAGACAGTCTCATCGTTCCCTCAAAGCAACTGGTAGATTTAAACCACCGCCCTTGTGGTCAGCAGCCCAGCACTTAACATGCTGTGCTACCAGGATGCCTTTGTTAGTAGTCAAGCATAACACCCAGAGCTTCCAGACGAGTTTAGACAGGAAATTATCAAGGAGATACGATGGTGTAAGCAGATTGTTTCTCAAAAATATCACTCAAACCAAACCAAACCCCAGTCAGTCAGCACGTTCATTCCCACTCCTGGGGCTCCTACAGGGTGGAGTAGCCCCTCCCCATAGGGTTCCTACCTGGAAGCTATAAATCCCGAAAGACATAGACAGCCACTTCTTTCTCCCAGAGAGTGGCTGTGGGTCAACTACCCCAACACTACAAAAGGGTTCATGGATTTTCCAAACTTTCTTACACAGAATATTTTAAACCCTCAAACTTTAAAAAAGAGTGTAAAGGTAATAGGTATTTTTTTCAATCCAAAAAACTTCAAAATGGTTCTTTCATCTGAATTACTGATGAAATTGTAATAGAGTTGAAACAAACAGAAAGACTTTGGAGTGAGGGCACATCACAGTAGAAACCCAGATTTAGCCATAAAAGTTGGTTCTCTTTGACATTGTCTTACCCATCCACATCTTTCTCCGGCTTCAAGGCATTGAGGACTTTGTTGCTAAACGTGTTCTCAGAGATCTGAAGGGCAAGACCATGGACTCTCATGTCTTCATTAACCTTCAAAATTTCATCTATAATCTAAGGGGGGAAAAAAAGTCAAAAGACAAAGAATAATTATGTGACAATGACACCCAACAAAAGCTTTATATAAAAATGGATTCAGCCAAATGCCTGTGATAGTTTCTTTTTTACTTTGTGTCCAATGCTTGGTGTAGTGCTCAATAAAGTTTGTTTCCTTGTAAAGCTCAAAAAAAAAAAAAAAAAAAAAAGCTGGCTCAGTTTTTTAAAGACTTCTCTTTAGTTTTATCTTATGGTTCTACTTGCTAGACAAAAAACCAAAAAACAACCAAACAAAATAAAACAAAACCTCCATCATTATTAAAATTCATATAGTTAAAGCACAATTGCCCATCAACAATCCTATTTTGAATCAAACACAATGCCAGCTTTAAGTGAAGCGAATAAGCATGACTGTCGAGCATTCCAGCCTGGCCCCCAGCCAAGCCTGTGCTTCAAACACAGTGTATGGAACAAAACCTTACTAACCATGCCAATCAAACAGTCCTCATGAAGTTCTCACGCTCACTGGGCTTGAGTGGTACACAGGTGGCATTCCTGAGGGCTTGCATGCCACCAGTTCTAAGCCTAGAGGCCTTCTCGCCATAGAGAATGCTGAGAGAATCCTCCATGTGTGACAAAGACAAAGGCACTTTGGTACACCATTACACGAGCAATGCTTTATCATGTTTCTGTGTGTTCCTATTTTAGGCCAGGAGATAAGACACCAAAATTCATTCCACTGAATCAAATGCTTTGCACACCAGTGAGAAAGAACCTAGCCATAGTTTATGGTTAACACATACATGGGTGCTAACCATAAAAGGCTAGAGGTTTGAATCTGCACAGAGAAAAGACGTGGTGATGTATTTCCGTAAACCCAGCCACTGAAAACGCTGGAGCACCGCTCTACACTGACACACATGGTGTTGCCATGAGTTGGGAGTTGATTGGTTAGCGGAAGAAAAAGCTACTTGACTTTAAAAACCAGAAAGGTATGCTTCATGCATTCACTACTCACTTATTCTGTCAGAAAGTATGTTTTAAACACCTTCTTTTTACCAGTTACAGCTCTAAGTAACGTAGTGGTTACGAATCGGGCTGCGAACCTCAAGGTCAGCAGTTTGAAACTACCAGCTGTTCCGCGGGAGAAAGATGAGGCTTTCTGCTCCCATTAAGAGTTACAGCCTCGGAAACCCTGTACAGGGTCATTGTGAGTCGGAACCAACCCCACGGCACATTAACAACAACAACAAAGTAAAGAGAGAAGTCCTGGTGTGGTGTTGTAGGGTAAGCACTGGACTGCTTACTCTAAGGTCAGCAGTTACAATCTACCAGCTGCCCCTTGGGAGCCCTAGGTGGAGTCGCTATGAGTTGGAACCTATTCGATGGCACTAAACAACAACAAGTAAAGAGCTTAAAGCTGCAGTTAAAACAAACATAATTCTTGTCCTCATTGGCCTTATATTCTGTTGGGGTAGAGAAAGTTCCTCCCTTGACCCCGATAATCTAAACCCTGGAAGTAGAAGCAACATGAAGAAATCTAAAACAGGATAAAGGGATGGGAGACGGATAGCAGGTGGGAGACAGTCCGAGAAGACTACTCTAAGACCCCGTTAAGCAGTGCCAGGTAGCAAAGAGAGAGGATACACGGTGTAGAAATTTGGGGACGCAGCCCATGTATAATGGAGCCCACCCGCAGCAGCGAGCAGTATGCTGTGCTGTTGGCAGCAAAACAGAATCACTCTGTGTGACAGTTTGTAAACGCACACATACCCTCAGACCGGGATATCAAGGCTAAGCATAAAGCCCTATTACACACTGTCCTTAACACCGGGGCTAGAGACTTTTTCAGCCTTCCTGATTCAAAGCAAACCCCTGTGCCTAAATACCATCCTCCCTAATTGCTTCACTGGAGTCTTGGCGTGGCACTGTGGGTTCATGTGCCAGACTACAAAGCCGTTTGAACTGCAAGGTCGGCAGTTCAAGCTCACCAGCTACTCCTCGGAAACTCTATACAGGGTCATTATGGGTTGGAATCAACTCTACAGCACTTACAACAACAATTGTTTCACTATTTTATTTATTTATAGGCAACAAGAAACTACATTCTCCAATGGATAAAAGCCTTTCTTCAAAGGTACTGACATATCAGCTAGATTGAAACAGTCCTCAAACCCCTCCTTTCTTTTCTCTTTATTTTTGTTAAGAAACTAATCTTGGACATATAAGGCAATGTATCCCCTTATTCCTGAAGATGCTCAGAGATAAAACAAGAACAGTAATCACATAACTTTGCAATAATCCTCCAACTCTGAGAAGGTTAACTATGTTGCCTCACAATGTATTTTTCACTCATAACCTATGAAATATACTTTGGGAAATACCATAAAATAATGTATGCAAACAGATATATCTGTATTATGCTACTGTTACAAATATCTAGGATTTTGTAGACGTAATAAAAGTTTAAGGATCTGTAATTAATACGTTAATCTTTCTAAAGAATGTTGTTAAAAAAAAAAAAAAGAATGTTGTTGTTGATGTTGTTAAGTACCATAGAGTTGGTTCCTACTCATAGCGACCCTGCACAGGGTTTATGCCATATAAATTCATAACTACCAGAATTTCACCAAAAAAATATAGGGAACAAATGATTCTTTGTCAAAGAATAAGTCCAGTGTCACTAATACCACTGGTAAAACAATCTAAACAAATGTAAACGCCACTCCAGACAGAGGTGTCCTGCTGTGTTTAGACAACAAAGTTCTCCGTATTTTGTTAATATTGGGATCACAGGTATCTTCATATTTATAATAAATGTCAAGTATATTAGAAACTATTTGACCACTATCTATTTATTCCTTCTTCCTGAGTTATTGTGATTATGCATTATTTAAGGCTGCCTGGTATAAAAACTACATTTCCCAGCCTCCTCTGCACTGTGGTGAAGCAGTGTGAGTCAGCACAGTGAGACAGAAGAATTATGCCTTTCAGGAAACATCCTTGTCTTGCTAGAATGTGTATATGACACACAGAATTCTGTCCACCATCATGGACCATGAGGCGGCTCAGCAAAGGCTAGCCGGGCAGCAAGACAGCAGTGATGCCATGTTGCCAATGGGGGCTGCCTCTGAAATTTTATTCATGTACAAGAAAGATGAACGTCGGTGTGATTCTAGATTCTGTTATTTGAGGTTTTCTATTACCAAAAAAACAAGCTGAAACTTCAGTGGTACAGCAAGTCTGAAGAAATGTAGCTATGGGTAGGACCAGGCACTAACCCTTTAACCCTGGTGGACAGAAACACGCGTGGCCCTTGGTCCAGTTTCTTGACCATTGTTTTGGGGTGGCTGTTTCGTTCAGATGTCAGATGACTCTTGGGAAGGCTGCCTCTTACTACCTGCTGGCAGAAACAGCTTATCCCTTTAAGCATCAGTAAGCAAAGGAGCCCTGTGGACATTGTTTAAAAATCATTGTTCCCAGAGTGCCCTTGAAGATGGAGGGTGCAGGAAGGGCCTCGATGTTAGAACTCCTTCTAAAGACACTGAGAGCCAGACTATGGCCACTAGATCAAGTTCCCCCCTGAAATTTAGCTGCAAGAACAGGCTGTCTCTGTTCTAACCACAGCTGAGACACTAATAACACCTAATAGGTTTAAGGAGGAAATCAAAACACGAGTTCATGGGTGGTTGATGATGCATGGAGGGGATTGGAACCATGGCAATGAGATGATATACGATGGAATGAATGTAAAACTAAAGTTCCCCCATGTAACCTATCATATAATTCACAATAAAACATTAAAAAAAAAACATGAGTTCAACACGTTGTTGGGTCCCTCAAGTTGCTTTTTGACTCACAGTGACCCCATGTGACAGAGCAGAACTGATCATAGGGTTTTCTAGGCTGTAATCTCTATGGAAACAAACAGCCAGGTCTTTCCTGGAGCTACCGAGTGGGTTTGAACCACAACCCTTTTCATTAGCATCCGAGCGCTTAACACTTAGGCCACTATGGCTCCTACTGTGTTTAAATGTCACGTGGAAATTACCTCATCTTCACCACTGTCTGGAGTAAGGCAGATGTGGGTGATGCTCAGACCAACCTAAAAAGAGAACACAGGTTCCTTGTCACTGAGAGAGAACAAGGTCACTAAAAACAGCAAAGCAGCTTTAAAACGCAGCAATCCTCACCTCTGCTGCCAAATCCTGGTTTGTTTCCTGCATCAAGTTATCATCACCTGTCTTAGGAGAGGGGAGAGAGACACAGAGACTATAACAACATGAATATAGTTTAAAATAGCACAAACTACGTACAGGGACTCATTTTGTAATTATAATCTATCTAATTACACAGATGAGAAGGGAAATATAGAAAAAAGAATCTTATCGCTCATAAAGGGTTACTTACTAATGGCTGATTTTATAGATACACTTACTAATGTCTCGGGTTTGCAAATTCTAACACTTTTTCACAGTGGTTTCATGTTAAGGAATATGTAGCCACGTAGCCAATATCCATTTATAACGAAGACACAACAAATAGGAATTTAAATGATTTGTCCTTGAGTGGAAAGCTAGAGTCCCAGGGTGCATAAACAGTTAAGCTCAGCTGCTAAGCAAGTTGGAGGTGGCCCAGTTTTCAGCCAAGCAGTAGGGCGAACACCAAAACTAGTAAGGGATGCTCACCACGAAACAGTCAATCATTCAAAATTACCTCAGGACAAAGTGAAGAAGGGATGGGAAGCTGGGTGGACTGGACCTAGGAACCCCAGGGAGGAAGCCGGACAACTGTTGTTGTAGGGAGGGGATTGCAATCATTGAGATGAACCAAGGTGTAGGATTTGTTGAATGTAAAATGGATGATCTTGTCTAAACCATCACTCAATTCACACAACAAAAGTTAAAAAAAAAAAAAAAAAAAAAGGTTGACGGTACCAACCCACCGGGAGGTGCCTAGAAAGGAACACTTGGTGATCTAGTTCTGAAAAGTTAGCCATTAAACCTAGAGAACACAGTTCTCCTCTGACACACACGGGGTCACCATGAGGCAGAGTGAACTTGATGGCAACTTCTTTTGTGTTTGTGGAAAACCAAGTGCCGAGGCTCACATCACAATGCAATTGTCCCTCTACTGCGCTAGTCACCTTTCTCTGTAAGGGGACATGGATACAGACCCTAAAGAACATAGAACATACGTGGCGTGACTGAAGCTCAGCATTCTTGGACCACGTAACCCTGACAGAACTGGAGGCTGCAGCTCTGATGCATTAAGGGCATGCCAAACAGCACACCGCAGACCAAGTGTTGGTTGTGCGGACGGACAGCCTGCCTCACCTCACCGTTCCCCTGCACGTGTCCTCATGAGTGAGCCAGTCAGCGTGAAGAACATGCCAACTGAGGCACCCAGCCACAGGGCTGCCTCTCAGCATGGGGATGACTGTTGGCCCTTCCAGAGATCCAGTTAGTAAGATGATCAGGGCCCATGTTTCTTCTAGTCAAGGGTCCAAGGGGACGTTCTCCTTCCTCACCTTTAAATCTTGTTTGATAAGCATTTCCTTCACAGGGCAAGTCATTAAATTTCCTATTCTTGATGTCCTCCTTTATAATAGAATGCTGGTTATAGGACTACCGGTATAGATATCTTAATATAAAGCTTATTATTAAAAAGTGACACCAACTGAAAGCCCAAGAAATTACTATCCTGAAAAATACAGTAAACCTGCAACAGTGGAGACCTGTGTAAGGTCAAGGAAAACGCTAATACTTTCCACTAATAGAGAATGAGAGCAAAGTAGTAAGATTGTACCATCCAAAGTGGAAAACTTGTGAGACAATAAACCAGTGAAAGTGGAGACCTGTCAAGGAAAACTCTAATATTTTCCACTAATCGAGACTGACAGCCAAGTGTAAGACTGTAGCATCAAAAGTGGAAAACTTGTGAGACTTAGAAAAACAAGGCATCCCTGTCGAGTTCCGGCTCCCAGGGGTCTCATTGTACAACAAGGCTTCAAAAAGAGTGTGGGAAATTCCATTCCATTATCTTTTCATTCATTTTTTTCCATGCATTTTTGCAACCACCTCATATTAACCAATCTTCCCTTTTATGAGCAATAGGACCCTTTTTTCCTACACCTTCCTTGTCATCTTGCTAATTGGAATGTAACCTCCAGAGGCTTGCTCCTGACCCGAGAGCTGCCCACATCGTAGAGAAGATTCACAAGACGATAGAGAGGTCTCTAGTGTGTAATCCTGAGGAAGTGCAAGAGTAGATCCTGGGAGAAGCGCTAGCGCATCCAACTGAGGCCGCTTTCATTCAGTAAGCCACAGCTTCTTTGACAAGAAATACAGTGGGCCTTTGCACACAATTCTTTTCTAAACCGAACAGCATGCAATAATGGAACAGAACACCCCACCTCCACCTTACCTGAATAATGGTGAGAATCGGCTTAAAGGCAGGGTTTTTTTCTTGCAACAAACTCAGAACTTCTTTTGAATTCTGAATGACTTCTCTACATGAAGAAAGAAAAGTAACATGATAACTTCTTTACTGAGGACTAGAAAGGATTTACAGACCACATTTTCGTAGGAAGTTTGTGATGGAAATCACTGCACAGCCAAGGATGCTGCCCACCCACGTGTGGAAAGTGCAGGGGAGGGGTGACACCGAAGTCATTAATACTAACTCAGGGGGAACGGGGACCAGCTCGTTGTTCAAAGTATACAGAGATGAGCACACGCGATGTTAATGGCCATTTTTTCTAGGGTCGAATTTTTCACTTGTTTTTTCCAAGTTTACAATAATAAGAGTTTTGATTAAAGGAAAATCCCTCTTCCTTTCCGCACCACCCCAACTGGTTTGGGGTCCATGGAGAAAGGACACTTAAGGGAAGAAAAGATTGTGACTGGAAAGCCAAGTGCCAGGCCACATAAATAACAAAACAGAGTTTGAAGAAGGGGTTAGGAAGGAAAGGGCAGACAATGTTACAGAAACTGTGGGGACACATCAGAATTTGACAAACTGCCAGAGATTCTCAGGGACAGCCTCTTCCTCCCCTGGCACCTGCAGTCTGTCAGTGGACCTAGCAGATGTCCAGCTGGCCTCCCAGCCTCCACCTCATCACCACTGCAGGGGGAGGGAAAGGCATGAGTGGTGAGTGAAGCCAGGCTGTCTGTCTTCAGCCTTCTGAGACGAGTGACCTCAGGGGACCCCTTCACCAACACCCGACAAGACGCTCCTCACTAGCATATAAGGGTCTCTGGGTTGGCTTCTATAGTACGTTTCCTTCTATAGTACGGGGGTCTCCATGGGTGAAAGCTGATAACAACCAACAACACATGAGTTATCAATGGGATAGTGTCACAAGAAGACTGAGAGCATTCATCAGTCATAAACATTCTCAATTATACTACGGCTAGTGTTTCTTCACGGTTGAGAGGTCTCCAGAGCTCATTGTAGTTTGGTTTAGCATATGAACACCAGAGGAGGCTGTGTTTGAACTATGGATCTTGTGGTTCACAGTCCAGCACTGATCCGAGAGTGCCACACCAGGAGTCCGGTACACACATGGCCGCTTTCAGAACATGCTTTGTGAGCCAAGGTATGAAAATCTGCCACACATCAAAAGGCCTGGGCTACTGGTCTGGTTTAGCTTAGCTGATGAAAGTAGAAGCCTGGTGCCTCAGCAGTTAAGTGCTGAGTTCCCTGGCTACTGACCCAGACTCTGTCGGTTGTAACACAGGAGTGGTTCCATGGGAAAAAAGGCCTAAGCATCATTCCTGTAAAGATACAAACACCTCTACTGTGAGGAGTCCTGGTGTGGTACTGTGGGACAGTGCTCGCGGCCACAAGGTCAGCAGTTCAAATTCACCAGCCACTCCCTCCTCGGAAACCCTAATCGGAGCCCTGGTTTGGTGCTGTAGGATACACATTCTACCACAATGTCGGTTTGAACCACAAGATTGATGGGTTCAAACTCACCAGCTGCTCCTCGGAAACCCTAAACAGGGTCGCTGTGAGTCGGGTTAACGACAACTACGAGAATGAAGACCATTCTTAGCAACCAGACCATAGACATTCCAGAGAATGTGGACATCAGTCTGAAGGGACGCAGTTACTGTGACGGGCCCAGTGCAACCTTGCAGAGGGGCTTCAATCACATCAACGCAGAAGTTAGTTTCTTTGGGAAGAAAAGGAAAAGATTTCATGTTGACAAATGGTGGGGATATAGAAAGGACTGGCCACAGTTCACACTATCTGTTGTTGTTGTTGTTATATGCCGTGGAGTTGGTTCCGACTCATAGCGACCCTGTACAGGGTTTCCGAGGCTGTAAATCTTTACAGGAACAGAAAGCCTCATCTTTCTCCTGCGGAACAGCTGGTAGTTTCAAACTGCTGACCTTAAGGTTCACAGCCCAACTCATAACCATTATACTACCTGAGCTCCTTTCACATGGTCGGTAGCCATGTGCAAAATATGCTCAAGGGTGTTCCCCTGGGCTTCCGGTATAAGATGAGGTCTGTGTACTGTCACTTCCCCATCAACACTGTTATCCAAGAAAGCTGAAAAAGGAACCGTCCAACAGGCCTATGAGTAAGATATACAAGTTCTCCAGCTATGACTTCTAAGGCCTATCAGTGATATTTTTGATGCAATAAAATTTATCTAACAAAACCAAAAACAGATTACATACATGCGACACTGTGGGCTAATGCGTCAGACTGCGAAACCGTTTGAACTGCAAGGTCGGTGGTTCAAGCTCACCAGCTGCTCCTTGGAAACCCTACTACACCGGGTCACTATGGGTCGGAATCAACTCAATGGCACTTAACAACAACAATAAGAAACCCCACAGGGCAGGTCTACCCTGTTGTATACAGTCACAAGGAGGAGTTGGAATCAACCCAAAGGCAAGAAGCGATGAAGACAAGCTCTAGAATCCATGCGCTAGAGGGAGAGATGCTCAGAAAAGGCTGAAAGGCCTTGAAAGTCTCCCCCCCAGGAGTCATCTTTTCAGTGTTCACTGGCCGGAACACAAGGAATTGGCTGGCATTCAACTGCACAAACCCTAGTTAGTTAGTATGCTAGTTAACTAAGTTGTTAGTATGCTATAGCTTGTTTTTAAATATTTGGGATAAAGCAACTGATCTCCCAATGAACTACTGTGTTGATAAATGAGACTCTCTGTGAACTTACAAATCACTTTTAAAGGAGCACTCTAATCAGTCTGCCGGAGGCCTCTCCCAGCCCTTCCCCAGGGCCATGCCGCCATGTTGGTTCCTTATTCCCACCCAGTGCTGAGAGACACTGGATTGATAGGCCCAAGGGGTTCTAGCAATGTGTGTTAGAATCACCTTGGGAGCTGGGGCGAGGCCCAGGAATGTGCATTTTAAACAAGGAGACATAGAGTGGGATCCCAGCCCTGGACTCGGAATCAAGAATTCTTTCATTTAAGTGTGGACAATTTAGTTTTCTCTGAACCTCAGTTCCCTCTGCTGAAAAAAGGTATAAAAAATACTAGCCAAAATGAATAAAAAGGTATAAAAATACTAGCCAAATTGAATATATATGTATTTTCAAAGTGGTAAGTGCACATTTGAAAAAAAAGGAGGGGGGGCAGTAGAGGTAAATACTGTTAGCTGATGGTGCATGGATTGTTAAGCACTGCAATGATTGTTTGAATGTAAAACTGATGATCTGCTCTGAAAGCCTTCACTGAATTCACAGTAAAAAAAAATTTTTTTTAAGAGTTACCAATAACTGACAGTACATGGAAGGGATTACAACCATTGTAATAAAGCAAAGTATATGATTTGTTGAATGTGATCTACTCTGTAAACTTTCATTCAATTCACATTTAAAAAAAAAAAAGGTTTAAATACAGTGCCACATTACCCTTTTTTTAAAAAATCATCAGTGTATAGATTTTTCTGTGGCCCAAAGCTACCCTTGAACACTAAAAACATTCATACAGATAGCAATCATTTCCCCAGAAACTCCTGGTCTTGCCCACTGCTCATTAAAATAATGGAAATACATATAAGTCACAATAGTTTAAGAAAGTAATTCTATAGTAGTGGTTGTTTGTTGTTGTTAAGTGCTGTCAAAATGGCTCCAACTCATACCGATCCTGTATAGGGTTCTGAAGCTGTAAATCTTTGTAGGAGCAGAAAGCCTCATCTTTGTCCCATAGTGCAGCTCAAGACCAGGACTTATCCTACAGAACCATTATGCTCACCCCCTTCAAATAGTGAGGGGGTGATAAAAAATTGACTAAGGGAAGAGGGGCTCAACACTGTAACCAGTAAACTAATAAAACAAACTAATCAACCTCCTCCCCCATTCAACTTGTTGCATGTTGTATTTTGATCTTTGGAATTACTCTGTTTTTTCTTACAGATACAAGCAAGGCTTGAAACATAGGAGTTACCTCCCTCAATAAATCTAAAATGTACCATAAATGTTTCTAGTCAAAGATTTTCGTGCCTTGGTTAGAGAAACTGGCTTGTCAACCTGCATTCTGGATTGGGAAGAGTTGAAAGGATTCATGGGACCCCTTGAAAGGCTTAGTTCATTTCCAGATGCCGTCTGAAATTCAGCCATCTTTCACATCACAGGTGTGATTCTGCAAGAATCTAATAAAAGTTAAAAATCCTATGTCCAGAGTGTCATCGTATTATTAGTTTACTTCATCTACCTACAAGTAAATATAATTTATAAATCTTTATGAATTTTTGCTTATAGGAGTCCTGGTATGGCGCTGTGAGCTAATGCTCTGAACTGCAAAGTTGGTTTGAATGACAAGGTTGGTGATTCAAGCTCACCAGCCACTCCTCAGAAATCCTGTACAGGGTTGCTACAGGTCAGAACCGAGTCGATGGCACTTAACAACGATGAGTTACATCAATGTAACAGTGTGGTTGAAGGACTGAAGGAGTTCCTAGGGTTTGAAACAATTAATATAACAGACTGTTCCCAGAAAAGTTGGAGGTTTGAGTCCACCCAGAGAAAAATCAGCCATTGAAAGACCTGGTGATTAACTTTTCAGATATGTGTCCATGAAATGAAGCAAGAACTAACATACTTGGGCTCCTGGATATCTATTCCAAGTGACTTTTAGCCAGACCTGGGGCCCTGTTGTGGCACTGTAGGATAAGCACAGGACTGCTAACTTCAAGGTTGGCAGTTCAAATCCACCAACCACTCCTTGGAAACCCGATACAGGGTCACTATGTGTCAGAACCAACTGGAAGGTACTTAACAACAACCACACACACACACAGTCCCAGTCCTGCAAAACCTGTGGAAATCTCTTTCAGGACTGAGACTTTTCTTCAATGACGCACATAACTCACTCGAAAGGTAGAAGAATGCAGGCTGTGATGAAGTCCCTACAAGAGCAGGACTGATAAGTTTATCGCAGCTGTCACCTGGCCAACAGGTGACACTCCGCTGAATGATGAATCCCCGTTTCAGAAATATTAATAATGTGCTTCACAGAATCACTAGAGTATAGCAACATCCAAAAATGCCTTAAAAAGTCAGAGACAGTATGGTTTCCGTTTTACCTGTGAACAAACTTAGGTCAAATAGCGTGCCTAAGTGCTCACAGCTACTAAGTGTTGAGGTTGAATTTCATAATTTTATGAAGCTCTAATTCACTGATACAACACTTTCTTCTCATTAAGAACAGGAGTTAGGCAAACTACAGCCCACACGTTTTTTAAGTCCATGCATAATCTAATCATGATGTTTACATTTTAAATAGCTGAGGGTGGGGGTGGGGTAGAATCAAAATAAGACTATTTGGGGCATGTGAAATTTATATGAACTTCAAAATTTAGTATCCACAAACTAAATTTTGAATTTCATCAGTAAAAAAAGTGGAAATTTCTTTTTTCTCTTGTTACATTAAGTGTTTATGTAGTATCTTCAAGTTTGTTTGCTGGCCCACAAAATTCAAAGCATTTACTATCCGGCCCCTTTATAGAAGTCTGCTGGTCCTTGTGTGGTGCTGTAGGTTAACCTGCTAGACTGCAAAGTCACTTTGAACCACAAGGTTGGCAGTTCAAGCTCACCAGCTGCTCCTTGAAAACCCTATACAGGATTGCTATGGGTCAGAATCGACTTGACGACACTTAACAACAAAAATAATAGACAACATCTGTTGATGGCTTAGCATGTGACCATTCCTGGGCTATGCATTTTGTGCATGCTTTCTCATTTAATCCTTATCATGACGTTTATTAGCGTAGTGGTTATGAATCGGGCTGCGAACCCTAAGGTCAGCAGTTCCAAACTACCAGCTATTCCGCGGGAGAAAGATGAGGCGTTCTGCTCCCATAAAGACTTACAGCCTCGGAAACCCTGTACAGGGTCACTATGAGTCAGAACCAACTCCACGGCACAAAGCCACCACCACCACCACCTAACGTTTGTCACTGAGTTCATTCTGATGCAGATAAACCTATGTGTATCAGAGGAGAACTGTGCTCCACAGGTTTTCAGTGGCTGATTTTTTAGAAGCAGACCCCCAGGTCTTTCTTCTGAGGTGCCTCTGAGTAGACTCCAACTACCACTTGGTTAGCAGTTAAGTATGTTCATCGTTTCTATTACCCAGAGTGAGCCTGTGAGGTGGGTATTGTTCCACCATTTTCAGGAGGCATGGGAAGACTGGCAACACAGGGCAGTGGGATCCTAAACCAAGCTCTGGGTCTCTCTAGGAACCCCCTGTTGAGCACACTACTCATCTCTAAGGCAGCCATGGCTTTAAAGAGAATGAAATAAACAAACACAAATCAACCCAAGTGCCATCTAGTACATTCCATCTCAGTATATAGGGTTTCCAAAACTGTAAATCATTAGGGAAGCAGACAGCCTCATCTTTCTCCATAGGAGCAGCTGGTGGGTTTGAACTGTCAACGTTGCACTCTTCCCTGACGATCCATCAGTGTTCTGGACCAATAAGACCCTACCTTCATGGAGCACCCATTCATGGTGAAGGGACAGACAATAATAGGAAAGCCAATAAAACAACAAAAGTTTCAGGTAGTGATGAGGCTCCTGAGAGAACAGGAGACAGGGTGGTGGATTTGGTTGCCCCGTCTTCAGACTCAAACTACTAAGATGGCTAGGCTATAGAACTTGCAATAAAAGGGAGGGAAAGGGAGCGACTGTTTTCCTTGGACGTGATAAGTTCTGCAACTGGATTGCTATTGTTAAGTGTCATCGAGTGGGCTCTGACTCATAGAGCGACCCTGTATAGCGTTTCCAAGGAGCTGCCGATGAGGTTAAACCACCAAACCATCCACATTGCGGTTCAAACCAACTCTGAAGTTCAGCGCATTAGCCTGCAGAGCCTAGATGTTGTTGTTGCCAAGTGCCGTGGAGTCGATTCCGATCCATAGAGACCCTGTATAGGGTTTCCGAGGCGAAGCTGGTGAGCTTGAATCACAGACCTTGCAGTTCAAATGGCTTTGACCCCAAAGCGCCACGCCAGTAAATATGATGTACTTACATTTTTCACATGTAGGGCAATTGTTTGTAGGAAGGCTACATAGTTGTCGCCCCTTGTGACAATGAACCCAAATTCCTGTTGGGTGTGGTGTAAACAGAGGAACCATTCTTGAGGCACCCTGCTCTGAGCACACCCCTGGAATGCATTTTTTTTTTTTTAATGTGAATTGAGTGAAGATTTACAGACAAGATCATCAGTTTCACAGGGAATCATTAGTTTGCACGCTCAATGCTATTTATTGAATGGTCAATTTTATGGTATTTTGTCACATTTAAAAAGAAACTGGATGACCCAAAAGAAGTGCAAAGTATAGATGTAGCATTCAGAAAGAATAAAAGGTAATAAACGAATCGACTCCTTAACGTCATCAGCCACATCATGGCGAGCTTCAGAAACTGATGTTATTACAGAGTGTGGGGGAGGATGACAGAAGGAAAGGGTGGAGGATGTTAAAGGGATGCTGCTCAAACCTCCTCAAGGCCGGGTCTGGGCTACAACCTCAAGCAGGCCTGGCCCGCACCCGGCTGCTCCGCGGCCCGAGGCAGTGTTGGCCTTGGTGAACACATTTTTCCAGGAAGCGCCCGACAAAGGCTCTTCTCACTCTCAGAAAACTTGAGAAATTAAGTGGCCCGTGCGCCGAAGCGAACACAAGTCATCTGGGATTCCGGCCTCATCCTGCTTAGGATGGTGTGGCCGGGTCTATCTTAACTTCCCCAGAAACAGATGTTGTAAAAGCTATTCAAAGAGGCAGAGGAGGCATGCAGGAGGGCACGCCTTCCGCGCCCAGCCGACCCCACAGGAACCAGGCAGCGCGGCGCCCTCACGGCGCCTTCCCAGTGCCCCAGCTGCTCTATTCGCTCTCCTCCCCTCGGCCACCGCGCCGCCTCTTTCCGGCGGGGGACGCGCCCCGCGCTGTTGCATCAGAGCCCGCGGCGGGGCACACGTGGAGCCCGGCGTGCCGAGCTGGCGGCACCCGCAGAAGATGCCTGCCCCCGGCGCTCATCCTCCCGCTGGGGCCGGTGCCGGCCGTCTGGCTCCTCCACGAAATCGGCACCAAACACTCACGCCCGCCCCCTCCAACCCCCCCGCGCACCCCATCCCGACTCCTCCGAGAGCTGTGCGCCGGCTGCCCCCTTTGGGTCCTTGGCACTCACCTGACGATGGCGGTCCGCGCGGGGTGCGCCCGGCTGCTCCGGCCCCGACTGCTCCCGGCCTGGTCGTCCTGCAGCCGCCGCTGCCGGAATAGGCCCTCCGGGCCGCTGCCACCACTACCCAGGGCCCGGCAGGGCGCACCCAGGCGGCACGGCGGGGCGACGGGCGGGCGGCGGAGCGGACGCAGGAGGAGCGGCAGCCGAGTACTCATGGTGCAGCACGGATGGGGCAGCGGGGACGCGGCAACAACTCCCGGAATGAGCGAGAGCGCTGGTCCTCCGGCGGCGCGGAGATACAAGTGCCGAGCTCAGAGGCGCAGCAGCGCCAAATCCCTCCGGGTGTGGCGGGCGGGGACAGGCGGGGATCACCGGGTCCTGCCGGTAACGGGCCGGTGGCGGGAAGAACCCGGCTCTTCCTCTTCGGCCGCAGCAGGATCCCCTAGGGGGCACTGCACCTAGGCCGTGACGTTCGGAGGGCGGGGGCCTGCGAGGGCCGGGCTCTCGGGACCTCTCGGGAAGGCTTTCTGGCATATTCAGGGAATACTCGGAATCCAAGACGAGGGGCCGTGGCGAAAACCCGGGATCCCTTCCTTTTTCCTAGGAGTCTAATAGCACTCTTGGTCCTCACGTGGCAGTTTGCATTCTGAATAGCAAGTGATTCGCTTAAATAAGAGAGCTTGGGTTGCTTTATGCGGGAGGTGACCTAATAGTGAACGCCTATTAGGCACTGGACAACAGGATCGGCGGTTCAAATTCTGTTGTGCATAGGATCGCTATGAGTCAGTACCGACTCGGCACCTAACAACAACAGCAACGTCCAGAAAAGCAGCGACACCAGAGATGGAGGCAAAGATGATATGGAGAGAGGGAGCAGCTGAGGACTGTAGATTCATGGAAAGAGAAAGGCTGCGTGCTGGCTAGGAAGCAGGCTTTGCAGAATGTGCCCTTTGGTTGTTTAAATGACTATATAGTCCTGAGTGTTTTCGTGTACATAAAAAAAAGAAACAAGCAAAACTGTTGAAGGATGATGCATGGAGGTGATTGTAATCATTGCAGTGAAATGAAATGTAATAAAATGAGTGTCAAACTAATGTTCTCCCATAAAAATTCACAATATCACTCAATTCACAGTAAACACACACACAAAAAAAAAAGTTTGTTGCTGTTGTTGTTAAGTACTATTGAGTCAATTCTGAATCACAACGACCCTATACACAGCAGAACAAAATACTGCCCAGTCCTGCGCCAACCTAACAATTGTTATGCTTAAACCCATTGCTGTTGCCACAGTGTGAGGGGCCAAGTCTTGCCTTCCTGGCTTCTAAGGAGCTTTCTGGCTATATTTCTTCCAACACAGATTCGTTGTTGTGGAAGTTCATAGTGCTTATAGTATTCTCCAACACTGCAACTCAAATGCATCAATTTTTTCTACAATCTTCTTTAATCACTGTGTAGGTTTCATATGCATGTGGGGTTATTGAAAATACCATGGCTTGAGTCAGGTGCTCCTTAGTCCTCAAACTGATATCTGAGTACTCTAAAGAGGTCTTGACAACAGATTTGCCTGATAGAATATATCACTTGATTTATTGACTGCTGCTTCCATGAGCATTGATAGTGGATACAAGCAAAATGAAGTCTTTGACAACTTCAATCTTTTCTCCATTTATCATGATGCAATTGATTGATCCAATTTGAGGATTTTTGTTTTCTTTACATTGATGTGCAATCCATACTGAAGGCCATGATCTTTGATCTTCATTAGTGAGTATGTTAAGGTCTTTTTGCTTCCAGCAAGCAAGGTTATATCATCTGTATATTTGAGTCTTCCTCCAATCCTGATGCCACAATCTTCTTCCTATAAGCCAGTTTCTAAAGTAAATGTGATGAAAGAATACAACCCTGTTGCACACCTTTCCTAATTTTAAAACATTCAGTATACCCTTGTTCTGCTCGGACCATAGTCTCTTGGTCTATGTACAGATTCTTCATGAACACAGTCAAGTGTTCTGGAATACCCATTCGTCACTATGTTGTCAATAGTTTGTTATGATCCACATAGTCTAGTAGCTTTGCATATAGTCCATGAAGCAGAACTAAATATATTTCTAGTTGTCTACTTTCAGCCAACATCCATCTGATGTCAGCAGTGATATCCCTAGTTACATGGTCTCTTCTGAATCTGGCGTGAGTTTTTGACAGTTCCCTGTTGATGTATTGTTGCATCTGTTTTTGAATTATCTTAAGAAAAATTTTGTTTGCGTGTGATATTAATGATACTGGTCGATGATTTCAACATTCCAGTGGGTGACGTCTCTTTGGAATGTAGTGGTCTTCCAAATTTCTTGGCATAGGTGAGTTAGTTTTTCCAATGCTGCCTCAGTTTGTTGAAAGATTTTAATTTGTATTCTGGAGCCTTGTTTTTTGCCAGTGCCTTCAGTGCATCTTGGACTTCTTCCTTCAGTACTATTGGCTCTTGACCATATGCTACCTCTTGAAATGGTTGAACATCAACCATTTGTTTTGGTACAGTGACTCTGTGCATACCTTTCTTCTTCTTATGATGTTTTCTACATCATTCAATATTTTGCCCATGGATTCCTTCAATAGTGTAAGTTAAGACTTGAGTTTTTTCTTCAGTTCTTTCAGATTCAGAAATGTTGAGTGTGTTCTTCCCTTTTGTATTTTATAACTCCAGGTCTTTCTTTGCACATTTCATTATAATGTTTGACTTTGTCTTCTCAAGCTGCCCTTTGAGAATTTCTGCTCTGTTCTTTGACCTCTTCACTTCTTCCATTTGCTTTAACATCTCTACATTGGAGAGCAAGTTTCAGAGTCTCTTCTGATCTCCATTTTGATGTTTTCCTTCTTTCTTGTCTTCTTAATAAACTTTTGCTTTCTTCCTGCCTTATGTTCTTCTTGTCATGCCACAACTCTTCTAGTCTGCAGTCATCAGTGTATAATGTATCAAATCTGTTCTTGAGATCATCTCTAAGTTCAGGTGGGATATGTTCAAAGTCATATTTTGGCTCTCGTGGACTTATTTTAATTTTCTTCAGCTTCAGCCTGAACTTGCATATGAACAATTGATGGTTTGTTCTACAGTCAAGACATGGTCTTTTTAGGGGCTTTTTTTTGGGGGGGGCAGCTTTTTGACCACTCTTCCTACAGATGTAGTCAGTCAGATTCCTGTATATTCCATCTGATAGGTCCAAGTGTATAATCACCTTTTATGTTGCTTTAAAAAGGCATTTGCAATGAATAAGTCATTGCTCTTGAAAAATTCTATCATGTGCTCACTCTCCAGCATAATTTCTATCACTGAATCCATATTGTCCAATGACTAATCCTTCTTCTTTGTCAATGCATGTGGATTCCAAGTTGGATCAATTTCAGACTAAAGAAGTTGATAGAATTTTTCCGTTTCGTCATAACTAGTGTTAGTGGTCGGTGTAAAATTTTGAGTAATAGTGGTATTAAATGGTCTTTCTTGTAGACATAGAGATATTATTCTATAACACACAGCGTTGTATTTCAAGATATATCTTAAAATATTTTTCTGATGATGAATGCTACACCTTGTTGTTGTTAAGTTCCTGTCAGTTTCAACTCATAGCTACCCTGTGAACAACAATAGACTGAAACTCTGCTGAGACCGTCGCCATCTTCATAATCGCTGTAGTTGAGCCCATTGCCCCTACCACTGTACTAATCCATTTGGTTGGGGTCCCTCCTTACCAAGTATGATGTCCTCCTCTAGGGACGGGTCCTCCTAATAATAGGTCTGAAGTATGAGAGATGAAGTCTGGGCAACCTACCCTCTAAGGAGCACTCTGGCTGTACTACTTCCAACACAGATTTGTTGTTCTGGCGGTCCATGGTTCTTTTAATGTTCTTTCCCAACACCATAACTCAAATGCATCTTTTCTTCTACGACTTTCTTTAATCATTGATCAACTTTCACAAGTATATGAGGCTATTGAAAATACCAGGATTTTGGTCAGGTGCACTTAAGTCCTCAAACTGACATCTTGGCTCTTGAACACTCTAAAGAGGTTTTGTGCAGCAGTTTTATCTAATGCAATGCATCGTTTGATTTCTTGACTGCTGCTTCTGTGAGTGTTAATCCAAGCAAAATAAATTCTTTTGACAACTTCAATCTTTTCTCCATTTATGATGGTGTTATTTTTTGGTACTGGTGTGGTGCTGTAGGATAAGCAAGGTTGGTTTGAACCACAAGGTTGATGGTTTAAACTCACCAACCACTCCTCAGAAACCCTATACAAGGTCATTATGAGTCGGAACCGACTCAATTGCAGTTAACAACAACAAATTGATTGGTCCAGTGGTGAAGATTTTTGTCTTCTTTACATTGAGTTGCAACTCAGACCAAAGCCTGTGGTCTTTGATCTTCATCAGTATTTTAAATCCTCTTCACTTTTAGCAAGCAAGACACTACATCTGACAGTATTCTGGTGCTATTCATAATGTTTTTATATTCCGGCACTATATCTGACATTGTTCTGTTGCTATTCATAATGGTTTCAGTGGTTAGTTGCCTCTCCTTCCTAGTCTGTCTTAGTCTAGAAGCTTAGTCTGGAGACCTGTCCACCAGGGGTGAGCCTGCTGGTATTTGAAATACCAGAGATAACTCCCAGCATCACAGTAACACTCAAGTCACCACAATATGACAAACTGACAGACGAGTGGTGGCCATAAAGGTTGCAGCCTTAGAAACCCTATGGGGTCGTTCCACCCAATCCTGTAAGGTTGCTATGAGTAGTAATCAACTTGACAGCAATGGGTTTAGTATGAGAATTGGTGGCAGAGGTATTACCATCATTTTATAAACGCAGAAACAAATCCACAGAAGTTCTGCTCTCTACAGCATGTAAATATCAGAGACCACACTGGAATCACCATTCTCCTAACCTCTGAGATTTTATTCTTAAAGTGAGACCCATTCACGTGAGAGACATTCATTGAACACTACTTGTTATGGATTGAACTATTTTCCTCCCAAAATGTGTGTCAGCTGGGCTGGGCCATGATTCTCTGATTTGGCAATCATGTAATGATGCAATGTGACTGTCACTTGATGATTCCCCTCTGATCGGATGTGATAAATAAGAGGAGATTAAAGGTAGGCTGTAATATCCGTAATCCTATCACAACTCTGAGCTCTGGTGTGAGCTGTGAGTTAATGCGGCAGATTTCAAATGTGTTTGAACTGCAAGGTCAGTGGTTCAAAGTCATCAACTGCTCCTCAGACACCCTATACAAGGTCGCTATGGGTCAGAATCCACTCAATGGGTACTTAACAACAAGATTAAGGGTGCTGCAGGCCACGCCCTTGGGATACTCCCTGACTTAACAACAACAACATCACAACTCTGACCTACTGTCAGGGAGTATCCCAGAGGGCATGGCCTGCAAAACCTTTTATCTTGTTGTTATTGTTAAGTACCCTTCAGGTCAATTCAACCCTGTATAGTTTCCTAGGAGCAGCTGGTGACCTTGAACCACCTTGCAGTTCAAATGGCTTTACAGTTTGGCGCATTAACTCACAGCACCACACCTTTGATTTTACAAGGGAATAAAGAGAGACAGCGGTGAGCAGGGGAAGGACCTCCTACCTCCACAAAGCAGAGTCAGGAGTGGAGTATGTCCTTTAGAAGTGGGGTCCCTGCACTGTGAAGCTCCTACCCAGGGAAAGATTGATGCCAAGACACCAGGAGATCTCTAAGGAATGCTGGGAATATTGTTAGGTGCCATCAAGTCAGTTCTGACTCATACAGATCTTGTATAGGGCTCCTAAAGGAGTTCTGGTAGCGAAAAGAGCTCTGGTAGCATAGTGGTTATGAATCAGGCTGCTAACCTCAACGTTAGCAGTTAGAAACTGTGAGCCCTTCCGTGGGAGAAAGATGAGGCTTTCTGCTCCTGTAAGATTTACAGCCTCGAAAACTGTGCAGGGTCACTATGAGTTGGAACCGACTCCATGGTACTTAACAACAACCACAACTTAAGAGTTCCTAAGGGGTGACTGGTGGGTTTTAACCGCTGACCTTGCAATTAGCAGTCCAGTGCTTATCCTACAGCACCACACAGATGTGAAAGGAGACTACGACCTCCCTAACTTAGCTGGTGCTCTGAATCTGGATTTCCTGGTGTGGCGCTGTGGGTTAATGTGCCAGACTGCAAAACCGTTTGAACTGTAAGGTCGGCAGTTCAAGCTCACCAGCTGCTCCTCGGAAACACTATAGAGGTTTGCTATGGGTGGGAACCGACTTGACGGCACTTAACAACAACAACAACTCTAAGGAGCTCTGGTAGCATAATGGTTACAAGAACCTCAGGGTCAGCAATTCGAAACTACCAGCTGTTTCGAGGGAGAAAGATGAGGCTTTCTGCTCCAGTAAAGATTTACAGCCTCAGAAACCCTGTACAGGTTCGCTATGAGTCGGAACCAACTCCACAGCACATAACAACAACATTCAAGGATAGGAAACTTGCAGAAATTCAAGCCAGAGTCATAAGGAAACATGAAGCATGGATGGATCCTGGCTGAAAGCAAAAAATATCAGAATGATGCAAAGGCATCCTGCTGTGTTGTTGTTGTGCCGTGGAGTCATTCCGACTCATAGCGACCCTGCATAGGGTTTCCAAGGCTGTAAATCTTTATGCTGAACAAATAATACGAGAAGCTGGGTTCTATGAAGAACGTGGCATCAGGATTGGAGGAAG
>NW_006408789.1:610642-613057 GCF_000296735.1 Chrysochloris asiatica | reverse complement strand
CTGCCAAAAGAACCAATAGATCTGTTTTGGAAGAAGTGCAGCCACAGTGCTCCTTGGAGGCCAAGATGGTTAGGCTTCGTCTCTCATACTTTGGACATAGTGTCCGGAGCGAACAGTCGCTGGAGAAGGATGTCATGCTGGGTAAGATGGAGGGTCAGAGAAAAAGAGGAAGACCCCCAACGAGATGGATCAGCCAGGTGACATCATTGATGGCGTCAAGTGTAGCAGCGGTAGTGAGGTTGGCCCAGGATTGGACATTGTTTCGTCCTGCTGTGCATGGGGTCGCTATGAGTCGGTTCCGACTCAATGGCACCTGACAACAACAAATGTTTATGGGAGCAGAAAACCTCATCTTTGTCCCACAGAACAGTTATAGTTTCAAACTGCTGACCATGAGATTAGCAGCCTGATTCATAAACACTACGCTACCAGAGCTCCTTAAGAAACAATGTGAAGAATGGGATTCCAGAATATTTAAATGGGTTCATGCTTTTTTGAATCCAGACAAGCTATGGGCAACACTGCAGAGAATGAGTTTTCTGAAAGACTTAATGTTGCTCATGAGGAACTTGTACATAGATAGACCCAGACAGTCATTCAAACAGAACAAGGGGACACTGAATGGTCTAACATCAGAGAAGGTGTGTCCAACAGGGTTGTATCCTTTCACTATACTTATTTAATCTGTATTGTGAGCACATAATTTAAAAAGCCAGATTATATGAAGAACGTGGCATCAGGATTGGAGGAAAAGTCATTAACAATCGGTATATGCAAATACTACAATCCTGCTTGCTAAAAATGAAGATGATCTGAAGCTCTTATTAAGGAAGATCAGAGACTACAGCCTTTTGACACAGGTCACACCTCAACATAAAGAAAATGAAAATCCTCACAAATGGACCTCGAAGCAACATTATGACAAATGGCAAAAATAATGAAGTTGTCTAGCATTTCATTCTACTTAGATCAATAATTAACACCCATGGAAGCAGCAGTCCAGAAATACATGACATAATGCATTGGGCAAATCTTCTACAAAAGACCTCTTTGAAGTTCTGTTCTAAAAGTAAAGATGTAACTTTGATGGCTAAGGTGCACCTGGCTTAAATCATAGTCTTTTCAGTCACCTCATGCACGCGAAAGCTCTGCCATGAAAAAGAGATGACAGCAATTTCATGCATTTGAATTGTGATGCTGGTGAAAATATCAAACTATAGACTGTCAGAAGAAAGTCCAAATTGGTCTTGTTGTTAGGTGCTGTCAAGACAGTACTAACTCTTAGCAACCTAATGAACAACAGAACAAAACACTGCCCGATTGAAAATGTTACAAATGTGAAGGTAGACATTTTGTAACAAAAGAAGGGGATTGTAACCATGGCAGTGAAACCATATGTGATAGGATGAATGTAAAACTAACCTTCTCCCATGTAAACGATCACATAATTTATAATAAAACATTAAAAAAAAATTTTTTTTTAATGAAAAGCAAGAAATACTGTTAACTGATGGTACATGGAGGGGATTATAATCATTGTAATGAAACGAAGTATATGATTTGTTGAATGTAAAACTGATGATCTGCCCTGTAAACTTTCACTCAATTCACAATAAAGACTTAAAAAAAAAAAAAAAAAAAAAAGAAGGGGAGTGGTTGATCTTGCAGTCCATAGGCCGAGGCCCTGCGACCATCAAGGGAGAAGTGCTGGACCCTATCCAGAGAAGCAGCAAAGCCAGAGATAGAGGCAGAGAGATGGAGCAGCTAAGGACTCTGGACTCAGGGAGGGACGGGCTTACAGGTTGTTTGAATGGTTACATATTCCTGAGTGCTTCCGTGTACATCCAAAAAAAACCCAGAGGGAATGGTACTTTCAATAGTCTTCACTAACTTCCTAATTCAAATGCATCATTACTTCCAAAGACTTCCTTAATAAGGTCCAACATTCATATTGCAAATACCGTGGCTTGGGTCAGGCCCATCTTTGTCCTCAAACTGACATTTGCTCTTGAACACTTTAAAGGGGTCTTATGTAGCAGATTTCCCTAACGGAATACATCTTTAGATTTCTTTCTTTCTTTTTTTTTTTTTTTCTATTGTGTATTGTGTGATGTCTACATGGGGGAACATTTGTTTTACATTCATTCCATCATACATCATCTCATTGCTATAGTTACCATCCCATCGTCCATGCATCATCGCCCAACCAAAGGATATACCCTATAATCCTGGCCTCCCTCCCCTCATGGTCCTCAGCACACAGCTCTTCTCCCTCTCTGGATCCCTAGTCCCCAGGCACTCCATCTCTTCGCGTCGCTGTCTCTCTTCACGTCATCCTCTCTGTCTCAGTCTCTGTCCTCATTGCCTCTCTGGGTGGGGTTCCACTCTCCACTCTTCTCCATTGATGGTCCCAGG
>NW_006408789.1:586583-610462 GCF_000296735.1 Chrysochloris asiatica | reverse complement strand
CCTCCCTGCCCTGTGGATCTAGGTTCCCTCTTGAAAGCTTGTAAGCCAGTCACTTCTTACCTTTGTATCCCTTCTCCCATTTTTGGTTAGTCAATGTTCAAGTTGTCCATCCCTATCTACTCTTTGTGCGGAGGGGGTGGGAATAATTCTTGGAGCAGGGATTTGTTTCCTCTTTTGAGCTACTGCATTTATATATACATGGATGTCCAGTTTATCAGACTGTATCAGATGACGCTTTTTTTTTTTTTTTCCTCTTCTTTCGTCTTCAGGTTGAGCTTTGTTCAACCCATCATTGGAGCCATGGCAAGTGGGGATCATCTGCCGGTGTGGGTGTTCCTGCGTCTGTCTGCCCTCTTCTTATCAGTTGGTCACTTCAGTCTCCTCTCTAGTCCTCTGTGGTTGTGTCACTGACTCTGAGCCCATGAGTCCCCAGGTCTTGCCTCACTGCTGGCCGACCAGGTCTCTACCTGGGCTCACTATAGTCTGCTGAACGTTGCAGGGCTTAGCTCGCTGCTTCTTAGATGTTCTTCGGTCACTTCTCTTTATGGGTGACGTGTGTGGTCGCCAATCAGAACGCGTTTTCCCATTACGTCTTAGTCTTGGAGGAGGATTTGCACTGAAGAGGACCCGATTGCTTGCCTTGATATCTCCTGGGCAGACAGCTTGCTTGTTCTTGTGGTAACAGTCGGACTGCCCTTGTTGTTCTGTATTTTTCCTGTAGGTCCTTCTTTCAAGAAGTGTCTTCTGGTTTTCTGGGTGCTCCAGGCTGGTCTGCTTGTCCTTTCAAGAGGAAAGTTTCCCTTCTCTGATGGTCTGGATGAGATTCAGGCTTCCTTCTATAGTTTCATGCAATGCAGAGGCTCCTCATGAGACCTCCTTCACTAGATACATTGTACCCCTATTTTAGGTATTCCAACTAGTTATAGGCAGAAGACGGACTTACAAGCTTTCTATGGTGATATTTCTGGCTATTCCTTTCACTCTCCCTCCAGTGACTGTTTTATATTATAATACATGGAAAACCAAGGTTCAAAAGTGAGCCAAGTATCTCAACATTATTCCCCACTTTTCCCCATTCCAACCCTGTCCCAGTCTCTGGATCCCAGAGCCCTGTTGTTCCAAGGCTGTGCCTAGATCCGTTTTTACCTCTGTCTCATTTAGCTCATTCATACCTGCCTAATTGTTCTCCCGTCTGCCTTGTTCTTCCATTCCCCTTTCCCTACTTGTATATTGCCCCTCTCCCTAATACCCAGATTATCCTATGTCTATTCCCTGCCCTGTGCTCTGCCTTCTCCGCCCCCCCCCCCTTATTCCTACCCCTACGTCCTAGCGAGCTGCTAGGAATCCACTTTAGTGGATTAGTATAGGTTCTTTTTCTTAGTCATTTACATTAGTGGTCCTATACAGTATTTTTCCTTTTGTGATTGACTAATTTCACTCAGCATAATGTCCTTAAGGTTCATCCATGTTAGGAAGTGGCATGTAGCTTCCTAGTTATTTTCCAAGATAGCATAGTACTGCATTGTGTGTATGTACCACAGCTTGTTTATCCATTCTTCAGTCGATGGGCACTTAGGCTGTCTCCATCTTTTTGCTATTGTAAATAGTGCTGCTATGAACATTGGTGTGCATATATCTTCCCATGCTGTGGCTTGTTTGTCTTGTGGGTAAATAACAAGTAGAGGTATTGCTTGATCGAATGGTATTTCTATTTTCAATCTTCTGAGGAAGCGCCATATTGTTTTCCAGAGATGTTGGACCATTTTGCAGTCCCACCAACAATGCGAGAGTGTCCCAGTCTCTCCATATCCCCGCCAGCATTTATTGTCCTCATCGTTTTTCATCTTTGCTGTTATTGTTGGTGTGAGATGGTATCTCATTGTTGTTTTGATTTGCATCTCTCTAATGGTTAGTGATTGTGAACACCTGTTCATATGTTTGTTGGCTGCCCGGATCTCCTCCCTGGTGAAGTGTCTGTTCATATCCTGTGCCCATTTCTTGATTGGGTTATTTGTCTTGGTTTTGTAGATGTGTAGTATTTTCCTATATATTCTAGAGATGAGTCCCTTATCAGATATGTCGTTGCCGAAGATTTTTTCCCAGTCTGTGTGTTCTCTTTTTACTCTCTTGGTGAAGTCTTTTGATGAACACAGGTTTTTAATTTTTAGTATGTCCCACTCATCTATTTTGTCTATTTTTACTTGTGTACTTTTCAAAATGTGTGGCAGCCTGTCTATGCCCTGAATTAGTGCCCTCACGTTTGTCCCTAAATTTTCATTGATGATCTTCATCATTTTGGGATTCACATTTAGGTCTTTGATCCATGATGAATTCATTTTTGTGTATGGCGTGATGTAAAGGTCTTGTTTCAGTCTCTTACATACCGCTTTCCAGTTCTGCCAGCACCATTTATTAAAGAGATTGTCTTTTTCCCATGCAATGTGTCTAGGCATTTTGTCGAAGATCATTTGGCTGTAGGTGGTTGGGTTGATATCTGGGTTCTCGATTCGGTTCCTCTGATCAATGTCTCTTTCATTGTACCAGTACCAGGCTGTTTTTTACCACCGTAGCTGTGTAGTAAAGTTTGAAATCGGGGAGTGAGAGACCTCCAACCTTGTTCTTCCTTTTCAGTAGTGCTTTGCTTATCCTGGGTCTCTTTCCTTTCCATATAAAATTAGTAATTGCCCTTTCCATCTCTTTGAAGAATGTTGTTGGAATCTGGATTGGGATTGCATTATATGTGTAAATTGCTCTGGGTAGTACTGACATTTTCACGATGTTGAGTCTTCCTATCCAGGAACATAGTATGTTCTTCCACTTCTGTAGATCTCTTTTGGTTTCCTGTAGTAGTGTTTTGTAATTTTCTTTGTATAAGTCCTTTGTTTCTCTGGTTATGTTTCTTCCTAGGTATTTCATCTTTTGTGTGGCTATTGTAAATGGAATTGTTTTCCTAATGTCTTTTTCTTCGTTATTGCTGTTGCTGTAGAGAAATCCAATTGATTTTTGTATGTTGATCTTATACCCTGCCACTTTGCTGAACCTTTCGATGAGGTCATCTTTTGATTTCTTGACTGCTGCTTCCATGAGCACTGGTTGTGGATCCAAGCTAATTGAAGCCTTTGACAACTTCAATCTTTTCTCCATTTATCATGAAGTTATTTATTGGCCCAGTGGTGAACATTTCTGTTTTCTTTACCTTTTGGTGCTACTGAAGGCTGCAGTCTTTGATCTTCATGACAAGCATTTCAACTCCTTTTCCCTACCAGCAAGCAAGGGTGTATCATCTGCATATAACAGGTTGTTAATGAGTCTTCCTCCAATCCTGATGCCATGTTCTTCTTCATATGATCTGTTTTCTCAGATTATTTGCTCATCATACAGACTGAATAAGTAGATTGAAAGAATTTAACTCTGGAGCAAACCTTTCCTGATTTTAAACCATTCAGTGTTCCCATGTTCTGTTCCAGCAAGTGCCTCTTGAACTATGTACTGGTTCCTCATGAGCACAATAAAGTGTCCTGAAATACCCATTCTTCACAATGGTAGTTTCGAACTGCTGACCTTAAGGTTCGCAGCCCGATTCGTAACCACTACGCTACCAGAGCTCCTAAAGGAGAAACAAATGGAACATGTGAATTTCAGTCTCCACAACTCTGAAACCAGAACTAGATGGTGCCCAGTTACCACTGCCAACTGTTCTTCAGAAAAGGATCACATTAGAAGGTCTGGGAGAGGGTGGGAGAAAATATAGAAGAAAACTCAAAATTATAAAAAAATACCTGGTTTATTGGTCAGAAAAAGACCCACGGACCTGGAGACTGTGGCCCTCAGCCATGTTTAGGCTGGAATGGAACTCCCCCTTGTGGCCCAATTTTCAGCCAAGCAGTGGTGGTGGTGGTGGTGTGGTTCCAACTCATAGTGAACCTGTACAAGGTTTCCAAGGCTGTAAATCTTTATGGGAGCAAAAAGCCTCATCGTTCTTCCGCAGAACAGCTGGTAGTTTCGAACTGCTGACCTTGAGGTTAGCAGCCCAACTCGTAACCACTATTCTATAGGTATATGAGAGGAAATGGGAGGGTGGGAAACCACCACACTAGTAAGGTATGCTCACCATGGAATGGTCAACCATTCAAGATGAAAAGGGCAAAATTCACCTAAGAACAAAGTTGAGAAGGTTTGGGGAATGGAAATAAGAACCACAAGGAGGCAGTGGGATACCTGTTGTTGCATGGAGGGAGTTGCAATTACTGAGATGAAATAAAGTGTAGATTTGTTGAATGCAAAATTGATGATTTGTTCTGTAAACTTTCACTGAATTCTTAATAAAAAGGTTTAAAAACAAACAAACAAACCACAATAGGTGATTCATTAAAAAATAGAATCAGATCCTAGCAGCAGCACTCTTCCTCTCTGGCTTTTGACATACTGCTTTTGCTTCTGGCAACATGGCCTCTGGGGTGGCTGTGTCTCATAGTGTCGGCAAGGCGTTCAGTGACAGAAGGTGCACACATCATTGACACCAGAAGAGGTGAAGCAGCACAAGGCAGTGCTCTTCCACGTGAGTGGAAACTAGAAGAGCATCATCCCAGAGGAGGACAAGGAGATCCTGGTGGGTGATGTGGGCAGACTGTTGATGAGCCCTATGCCACCTTTGTCAAGATGCTGCCAGACAAGGCCCTCTGCTAGGCCCTCTATGATGTAACGTGTGAGACCAAGGAGAGCAAGAAGGAGGCGCTGGCCTTTATCTTCAGGGTCGCCGAGTGTGCACACCTTAACAGCTAAATGATCCATACTAGTTCCAAGGACGTCATCAAGAAGAAGCTGACAAGAATAAAGCATGAATTACAAGCAAACTGCTATGAGGAGGTTAAGGACCACTGCACCCTGGCGGAGAAGCTGGTGAGCAGCGCTGTCATTTCTCTGGAGGGCAAGCCCTTGTGAGCCCCCTTCAGCCCCCTGCCTGGAGCATCTGGCAGCCCAAGACTTGCAGTCTGTCCTCTTCTGCCATACTGGAGAGGCTGGGGAGAATCCCAGCTGTGGGAGGGCAATCTCTTCACCCCAGTTGCCAAATAGTCCAACACCCGCTGGACCTTCCTCCCTCTGTCCACCCCTGAGGGTTTTGACCTTCCCAACAGCTTTTGATCTGATTATACCTTTTGGATTGAAACTGAAAGCCCCCCAGGCACTCCAGTTTGGGAGGGGCCTGTATTTTTTTTTTTTTAACAACACCCCCATTCCCCAACTGTACCTACCCCTTTCCAGGCTGCCAACTTCTAACCACAATAGTGACTCTGTGCTTGTCTGTTTAGTTCTGTGTATAAATAGAATTGTTGTGGAGACGAGCCCTCCCCGCACCAGCTAGTTCCCCATCTCCTTTCCCCTGGTTGAGTCACTTGTTTGGAGGCAGGGCCAGTAAGGAAATTTCAATAATAATAATAATAAAAGACAACAATTAATTAAATATATATGTATATTCATACAACACTACATAGCGGCAAGCAAGGAACAAACCAGTGTTATATGTAACAGCGTAGATAAAATCTCACATCAGACACCACAGAGTTCGTGCACTATGATTCTAACTGTATGAAGACAGAGAACATGCAAAACCTGTCTCTAGGTATTAACAGAACACTGGTTACTACCAATGACAATATTACTTGGGGAAACAGCAATATCACCTGGGGATCTTGGAGGTGGTTTTATGCATGTATACACAGAAGAATTGATGCACTTGAATGATAGTGTTGGTGAAGAATATTGGTTGTACCATGGACTGTCAGAAGAGTGAACAAATCTGTGTTGGAAAAAGTACAGCCAGAATGCTCCTTGGAAGCACGAATGGCAAGACTTGTTTCACTAACTTAGGACATGTTATAAAAGTCTCATGAGATGGGCTGACGTAGTAACTGCAACAATGGCTCAAACATAACATTGATGAGCATGGTGCACTCTTTCCTTGGTCACTATGAGTTGAACCCACTTCATGGCATCTAACATCATACGATAAACTATGAAACAGAAGCCAACACTTTAAACTTCCAGGATTCTAAAGATGGGCAAATAGAAGAACCACCAAATTATTTCTTTAAAGAACTTGGTAAAAAAATTTTTCCAAAGGTCAAATATGGAAATATTTTCCTTCCCAGGTGTATCAGAAAGCTTGGCTACTGAAATCTGCCTTTTAAGTTTGTATACTCTGGTAGCGTAGTGGTTACGAGTAGGGCTGCGAACCCCAAGATCAGCAGTTCGAAACTACCAGCTGCTCCACTGGAGAAAGATGAGGTTTTCTGCTCCTGTAAAGATTTACAGCCTCGGAAACCCTGTATAGGGTCGCTATGAGTCGGAACCGACTCCACGGTACATAACCACCACGACGACGCATTTTCTACCGAGGAAAGAAAGTCTGCAGTGGATAGACCCAGGGTCACTAGATGTTGTCCTTTGGGCTGCGCACGGAACCTTTTCCCTGTGACACCTGGAGTACCAGAAACAGGAAGCGGAAGTGCCCGGCCTCAGGCTAGAAGCGTCTCTGAAGCCGGAGGCGGAAGTGAGCGTCCTCCAGCTGGCGGCGCTATTTGGTTCCGCTAGAGCTCCGCCGTGAGGTCAGTGTAGTCTGGCGGCATCCTGCTGGACTCACTACTCTTGTGCCGGGGTCTGAGGGCGCTGCTCCTGCTCCTCTGCGTGATCCCGGTCTCTCGACCTCCTCCGGCTACTCCAGAGCCGCGCTACCCCCTGGAACTGCGGTGGACCTGGGGATCCCGCCGCTTGTCCGAGAGCCCGGCCTACCCGGCCCGCGCTCTCCGGGACCGCAGCTGCTCCTGCACCGGCGTGGACTGTGCCTTGTCGCTCGGTTATTTACCAGGTAAACTCGTGTACATTTTCGCTGATCAAAAGTGTGACTCCCAGACCTGCCGCGTCACTTCCCAGGGAGTTTGAAAATGCAGAGTAACGGGCCTCGTAGAGTCCAAATGCCCGCTCCTCCTCCTCCAGTCTACAGCCCACCGGGCCCCTCTGCGTTGTGTGCTCCCTTAAAGCAGGACTGTTGTCATTACTGATCAGACAGAATCAGTTTATGGGCACGGCTGGTGTGGCGATGCGGGTTAATGCACTGGACTGCAAAGCCATTTGAACCTCAAGGTGGGCGGTTCAAGCCCACTCGTCGCTCCTCGGAAACCCTATACAGGGCCGCTATGGGTGGGAACCGACTCGACCGCCTTTAACAACAACAAAGAGCCCTTTACTTAATTGGATACAGGTGTTTAAGGTAGATTATAGAGTTTAGTGCGTGCATTTAGGACCATCGTTATCCCAATTTCAGGAGGAATTTGTCATAAGAGGAATTTTTGGCGGTACTGTAGAAAGCTTTTTTTTTTTTTCTTTTTTCTTTTTAAATCTGCTTGAGCAGTAGTACGGACAGCTCTAGCTGATCTGCTGTAAAATGTGATCTGGCTGAACAAGCGTAATATAGGTGATCATGGATTTACAGAGATCAACAAGCCCAGTGTGTGTCTTAGGTCGGAAGGCTTGGCCGAGGCAGCCCCTTTGCAGGACGGATGCTGGGAAGCAGCCACAAGTTTTGCTACCAAAAAGCCACACTTCTTAACAGATTGAAAGGTTGTTGGAGCAAAAGCGATGCATGTTCCCATTGTCAGGAGCCATATATGTTACGAATGAAGGCAAAATGGGAGGCATGTTTAATGAAACTAATCAAAATTCTTACATAGACCTAGCTCTCAGCCATACTACAGTGTTGCAAAAATTATTTAATTCTTTGCAATAATTATTTTACGAAGTTGCTGTTAAGTGCTCTTTAGGCATTTCTGACTCATAGCCGAATCCTGTATAAGGTTTTGGAGGCAGTAAATCTTAGCAGGAGCAGAAGGAGACTCATCTTTCTCCTGTGGAGCATCTGGTAGGCTCGAACTACCGACCTTGTGGGTCACAGTTCAATGTTTATCCTATGGAGCTACCATTCTCCCTATTTTGTAAAATGCTCATTTAAATAAATGTGAAATGTGCAACTAGTAGAAAGTCATGTTTTAAGGCAAGTACTTTTTTAGCTTTTTTTTTTTTTAATAAGACTTTTACAGACCAATTAAAAACAATATAAATCACCAGGTCCTTCTTAGTCTGGAAGTTTCAGTGAAACGTCTCCACCATGGATGACCCTGATGGTATTTGAAATACTGGTGGCAAAACTTCCAGCATTACAGCAAGACACAAACTACCACAGTAAAACAAACTGTAAGAAAAGTGGTGTTTTGAAGATAAATCAAAAATGGTTGCAGCAATACATTGACAGAGATCTGCCAGAAATTCAAGCCAGATTCAGAAGATGTTGTGAAATGCAGAATGTTGTTACTGGTGTCAGTTTGATCTTGGCTGAGAGCCGAGAATACCAGAAAGATTTTTATCTATATTTTATTGACTGCAGAGGCATTGGACTGTGTGGATTATAATAAATTATGGATGACATTGCTAAGGATGGGAATTCCAAAACTTAATTTGTGTTCATGCAGAATCTGTACATAGACTACAAGGCAGTCATTCAAACATAAAAATGGGCTATTGGGTAATTTTAAATCAGGAAAGGTGACCCTTAGGTTTGTATTATTCATTCCCTGTGCTCTGGTAGCGTAGTAGTTATGAATTGGGATGCTAATCTCATGGTCAGCAGTTCAAAATTACCAGTCATTCCACAGGAGACAGATAAGGCTTTCTGCTCCTATAAAGATTTATAGCCTCTGAAACCCTGTGCAGGGCCTCGCTATGAGTCAGAACCGTCTCCATGGCACATAATAACAACATGTTAATGAAGAACCTGGCATCAGGATTGGGGGAAGTCTCATAAACAACCTGTGATATATAGGTGATAATCTTCCTCTGCTCAAAGTGAAGAGGACTTGAAGCACTCACAGAATGAAGATCAGAGACTACAGCCAGATTACATCTCAACATACCAAAAGCAAAACTCCTCACAACTGGACCAGTAAGTAATATCATGGTCAATGATTACTTGAATCAATGATCAATGCCCATGGAAGCCGCAGTCAAGAAATCAAATGATGTATTACATTGGATAAATCTGAAGTGCTAAAAAAGCAAAGATGTCACTTAGAAGACTACAGCTGGCCCAGGTCATGGTATTTTTAGTAGCCTCATATGAATGTGAACACTGGACAGTGAAAAGGGAAATTGGAAGAAGAATCGATGCCTTTGAAATACTTTGGTGTTGAAAAATACTGAAAATATCATATACTGCCAAAAGAATAAACAAATTTGTCTTGGAAGAAGGACAGCCAGAATGCTCCTTAAAAGCCAGGATGGCGAGACTTTGTCTCACGTGCGTTGGACATGTTCTCAGGAGGGTCCAATCCTTGGAGAAGAACATCATTCTTGATCCAGGGTCAGCTAAAAAAAAGTTCAGCCTGAATCAGGGAGCTGGACAGACGTGGTGGCGGCACCAATGGTCTCCGCCCTATGATGATTGTGACCATGGAGCCGCACCAGGCAGGGTCCATTCTGCTTTACGTAGGGTTCCTGTGAGTCAGAACCAACTTGACGGTGCCTAAGAATTTTGAATGTGAATCAAGAAATAAATGTGTGTGGCATCTTTAATAGGACTGTTGTTAAATGCCTTCAAGTTGGTTTCCACTCATAGCAACCCTGTATAGGGTTTCTGAGGCTTTTAGATCTTTCTCTCTTTCTCTTGCTGAGCACTGGCTCGAACCACGGACCCTGTGCCTTGCAATCCAGTGCTTATCGTATGGAGCCACCTAGAGATGGTTTATTTTTAACCCAATTTACTAATGTTGCATAAAGAGGGTATATGTAGATCAAACCTATTATATGTAAACAACAAAAGTTTGTAATTTTGCATAGAACAAAAGGAGAATAGACACTAAAGAATCAGCTGCTATAAATAGTAGATCAAAAACTTGAAGTATCTGAGTTTAACTGTTCTGTGTGAAAAATCATTGCTAACTCCAGTGTCACTAGCTAGCAAATGTCTTTTAGTATTTGGAATTATAATTCACTGTGATTTTTCTTATGTAAGTAACCCTGTTTTGTTTTTTGTTTTTTTTCCATATTAATAACAAAGTGACTCAGATCCAATTACCTTGTAAGCTCATTCTTTCCACACTGAAGTTGCTCACATGTGCTCTTATTTCTCCAGGTTTTCATGGCCTAAGATTCTCGGAGTCTGAATCGGCTTCATGGCATACAACGACAAGAAGGTTGGCATTAAATCTTCAAAGTACCCAGTTACCTCCCCTATAGCCTCATAATATCTAAATCTCTCTCTGTTCTTTCACACACAGGCCAAGAAACTAAGTTTCTTTCTAGTGATGACATTTCATAGATGTATGATGTTATATATATAACAAAACCTTCTATTTTAACCATTTATGTGGTGCTGTGGGCTAATGCATCAGACTACAAAGTCTTTTGAACTGCATGGTTGGCGGTTCAAGCTCACCAGCTGCTCCTTGGAAACCCTATACAGGGTTGCTATGGGTCGGAATCCACTCAACGGCACTCAACAGCAACAACAACATATACAATGTAGTAACATTAATGACTTTTACTGTGTTGTGCACCTGTAAGTACTGTCAGCTTCCGAGTGTTTCTGTTACCCTTAGCAGAAACCCTGTTGGTGTTATGTGCTGTGGAGTCGGTTCCGACTCATAGCGGCCCTGTACAGGGTTTCCGAGGCTGTAAATCTTTATGGGAGCAGAAAGCCTCATCTTTCTCCCGTGGAACAGCTGGTAGTTTCGAACTGCTGAGCTTGCAGTTTGCAGCCTGATTCGTAACCACTACATTACCTCTTAATTAAACATTACCATTCCCCCTTTCGCTTCCTCCAGCCCTGGTAACCTTTTGGCCTCTATACATTTGCCTATTTAGATATTCCATAGCGATGAGTGTGAGGCTGGTGCAGGACCAGGCAGCGTTTCATTCTGTTGTACAGAGGGTCACTATAAGTGAAAACCAACTCGAAGATACCTAACAACGACAAAGATTTCATAAGTAAGAAAAGTGTGGGGTGGCATCTGACCTCCTCTGATTTTACCAGGAGGAAGGAGATTCAAAGTCAGCACCAGCCCAAGGTCAGTGCCTATGAGGTTGAGGCCAGACGTGTGTCCCCCTTCTACCTGGTTTACCACTCGTGACACCAGTCCCCCTGCCTTTCTGCGAAGGCTGAGGCTGCATTGCGCTGGCCACACAGACCTCACAGACAGTACTCACAACTCTGCAGCACTTGCTGCGTGGGTCAAGAAGCCTGCCTCGCTTTCTCACATGCTATGTTCTTGGTTCTGCTGCCGTTGCTTTGGTGTCTCCACAATGCCTCCTGGATCGAGGAAGTGAGCGCAGGGATCTTAAGGTCCAAAGGATGCACTGTGTTCCTGGTTCTTCTTGTTGGTCGTAAGCTCTTCCGGTTCCGGATCTGAGATCTCATTCTATACCCAGCAGATGGCAGAGTGTTACTCCACTCATTGTTGTGTTTAGATATTTATGAATTGGGTGAAAGTTTGCAGAGTTTTTACATCAGTTTTACATTCAATAGTTCTTACCATTTCATTTCATCTCAGTGATTACAATCCCCTAATGTAATATTACTTACCCTACTTCCTCTGCATTTCTGCTTGCCATTCCTCCTCCTTTCCTTTCCTTACCTGTCATTGGGTAAATGCTACCTTTTTGATCTCAGATGTTTGATTAATCTAAGGTGTGCATAGCACATAGTATTATTATTTCTTTTGTTGATTTGTCTGCATTTTGGATGAAAATTGATCCATGGAGGTGAGTTCAGTTCCAGACCTGAAGGAGGACCAAGGGCCAGAGTTCAAGGGTCCCATCAGGCTCTACCCAACCACTAAACCTGGTCTCTTTTATGAGTTTGAGTTTTGTTCCAAATTTTGTCCCACTCTAAGTCCAGTCAATTCTGACTCACAGTGACCCTGTACAGGGTTTCTGAGGAGTGGTTAGTGGGTTTGAACCGCTGACTTTATGGTTCAAACCACTGTTGTGGTCCAGTGCATTATTTTGCAACACCACACCATGACTCCCCAACTCTAGGGTCTTCTAATGTGATCCATTTCACCAGTTGGCAGTGATGGTAACTGAGCACATCTATCTAGTTCTTCTGGTCTCAGGGTCAGAGACTGATGTTGATGTCATATGTCTTCAGTTTTCATCATTCTTCTTTCCTCCAGGCAGGGAGAGACTGTTAGTTGCACCTTAGAGCTTCTCAGGATCTTTTAAAAGAAGGTTGTAAGCCCCCAGTCGCTATTCAGCAAAGTAGGAGGTAGAACAGTCTCTTTGTGGACTTTTTTATACCAGTTGACTTGCTGCCTCCAAGGCCACGGTCCTGAGCCCTTAAACTCAGCAACTCGTTCCCCGAAGTTGTTTAGTACTGTCTTTGGCCCTGTGTGTGCCACCATGTTCCTGGCTGTGTTTGCAGCAATGGTACAGGTATACACCAGGACTCCGCTGAGGGGGAATAGTTACTAATAATAAATGTTCAGTTGCATTCAGGCTCGAGTTTTTGAGACTTTTGGGGAAATCTATGTTATGTTTTCTGTTTCCTTACTTGAGCTCTGTTTAATTTTCTAATCCTCTCACTTGCGAGATAGGATGACAGTAACTGCTGAGTAGGTGAACGACATGAAAATTTTTAGTTCTCGAATAATAGCCTCTTTTGGCGAGTGTTCCTACCTCCTAATGACCTGGCTTCTTGAACAGAAGTAAGCAGTTCAGGTCTTGGTTGCTGCTCTGTTTGTGTGGGCACTTGGGTTTCCCATAGCTGGTACGGAGCAAAAGGACAAGCATGCCGTCACTACTGTTTCCCAGCTATTAATGTCTCATTCTGCCTTCAGCCCATACTTCATTTTTATTGTATGTTCTGGTGGATCTTAAATGGAAGGAGGCCAAACTGATTTTTTTTCCGCAAAGAATTGATGGTCTGAATGTGAAAATAGGTCTTTTCATTCGTAGAAGACTTCTCTCCCCTTTGCTATGTGTTCTGGCTGTTTTGGACTAAAAATATAAAGATGAATAACTCTGGAGTTGGTCACTGTAGAGAGATAAAGGTCAGTGTTAGAAACATCTATTAATCTATAATATTAGATGTCAACATTCAGGAGGCAAATAAGGTCAGCTGAGGGATGAAGCGGATGGCCGAAATCTAGAGTTGACTGCTGAACCTTCCTGGGAATCATCGGTTCCCTATACAAACAGCCTCGTTCATCCTTTTGCACACGCTGAGGAACATGGTACCTTGCTGATCCAGAAATTGTCTTCTTATAGAACTCAGTAGTCTTTGAGGATGTGGCTGTGACATTTACCCAGGAAGAATGGACTTTGCTGGATTTTTCTCAGCGGAAACTTTACCAGGATGTGATGATGGAAACCTTCAGAAACCTGAGTTCAGGTAAAGATGGCTTCATATTTATTTACTTCTCTAGTGAATAAATAGATTGTACTCACTGCCTTTTTTTTGAGGATTTGCACTGAGGAATTATATTGGCAAACATGATAAATGTTATCACAGCCCTTTGGGGCTTAGATTCTAATGGCTTCCCCAGAAATACAAAAAGCTGGGTATTCAACTGTCTATTTCTTTTGTGGTTAAAAATTTGAGGCTCTTGTGAATATTAACTTCAGGTGTCGGTTTGGGGCCAAGAGACACCTGTGATTTAGGACATTAGATGTGGGTTAATGTGCTGCACTGCAAAGTTGTTTGAACCTCAAAGTCAGCAGTTCAAGCTCACCAGTCGCTCCTCAGAAACCCTATATAGAATCGCTATGAGCTGGAATAGACTTGACAGCACTTAACAACAATTGCCAATTTGAGGTGATTCTTTTGCTACAAATAAACCTAATACCTGTCTGTCTATAGAGACAGTGTCAGTGTCAGGGAAGTGTACTGTTTATCTTGCCACATTATGTGTCTTTTTCCGTGAGCACATGTTAGCCACATTCATTTTTTTCTTTCCTTGGGAAGCAAGGGAAAGTGCTAAGAGAGTGGAGAAAAGACTTCTCCAGAGGCCCCGTGTCTGGGAAGGACCAGGAAGGGCCAGCCCTGCTGAAAGGAAATGACATTTGAAGAAGTCAACTTTCAAAAAAAACCAAAACAAGCCTCTTGGTCTGAGTAGGCAAATGTCCACATATACCCACACAGACTCTAGCAATTCTTCCATGCTTTCTGTGTTTGTGGAAATACTTTTCCTATTTCTTCCCATAATGCTACTTTTATGCACATGCATTGCTGATAGTAACTTTCTACCTTGCTTCCTACTTATATGCTATTTATGTTACCATCATTCTATCATAATGAAATTATTTTCTTAACAAAATTTTGATAATTGTCAAAAGACCGGGATCTGCCATATGCCTCAAGAAGGACTTCTTTCCTCACAGATGTTTTTCCTCATAAAGATACCTTGCTGTTACATTTCATATCGTGAAATTCCACTGAAAACTATTGGGGTCAGTTTCTCAACAGGATAATATTGGACAGAAGTTATCCAGGGAACACATAATCGTGGGATTCATGAGGAATGACGGCTGCTCTTCCATATTGGAGAAAATCTGTGAATTTCCTGGCAGTGATGATTACTACAACCAGGGGAGGTGAGTGATATGATGTGTGTAGCCTTCTCGTGACAGAGAGTGGTCCTTAGTCCCAAGACGTCGTGACATTTGTGTATCTATACCAAAATCCACTTCCTTCGAGTCGATGCAGACTCATAGCAACCATATATAGGGATCCTGAGATGAAGTCTTTAGGGGAATAGACAGGCTAATCTTCCTCCCACGGGATGTCTGGTGGGTTTGAACTGCTGACCTGTGGTTAGCTGCCCAGTGCCTAGTCCACAGCACCACCAGGTCTCCCTTATGTTTGTATATGTATACATGAGTGTATGAGCTAATTTTAGAGCTACTTACATAGGGGTCCTGGTGTGGTCCTATGGGCTAATGGTGTCAAACTGCAAAGTCCTTTGAACTGCAAGGTTGGCAGTTCAGGCTCATCACCTGCTCCTTGGAAACCCTATACAGGGTCACTATGGGTCGGAATCGACTCGACAGCACTTACCAACAACAAATTTATATATAACCACAAGGTCAGTGGTTCAAATTCACCAGTACTCCTCAGTCAGAAACCCTATACAGGGTCTCTGAGTTGGAACCAACTCCATGGCACTTAACTCACCACTTTATAAAGTGTGAGTTCACAAAATTTTGACAAAATATTTCCATAAAGGTGAATCAGATACTGAGTATTTGAACATAGTTCACTAGTACCTCATTAGCAGAAAGCCCCATTCGTTAGAAAGCCTTTGACAGTGATGATAGGTGCCCTCTATGACGTGGTTCAATTTAGGATGGAAAATACGGAAATTCACTGTGTGTAGTGATTGTGAAATGATAACAGAATTAATTCTAACCATGTACCATCTGTCTTTAACAGAAGATACATGGTAGAGAGCCTACGTGAACGTCAAGATGGTAAAGTAAAGAAAGATGAAGAAGATAATCAGTGGGCAAAAAGTTTCACTCAGATGGCAAATTTTACCAGTCTCAAAAGCACTCCTGCTGAAGTACATTCTTCTGAATGCTTTGAACGTGAAAAAACTCTGATGGATTTCAACATCACATCATTTCAACATCACATCAGATCTTACCGTGAAAACAAACCTTATCAGTGTAAGCAGTGTGGAAAAGAAGCTTGTAGGTGCCCCTCTTTCCTAAGTCCCATTGTAAGAACTCTTATTGGAGAGAAATTTTATAATTGTAAGGATTGGGGAAAACCTTTTAGTTCATCTTCACCTCTCACTAATCATATAATAACCAACAGTGGAGAAAGATCTTATGAATGTAAGGAATGTGGGAAAGTCTTTAGTCGGTCCTCAAATCTCACTACCCATATAAGAATTCACAGTGGAGAGAGGCCTTATAAATGTAAGGAATGTGGGAAAGCCTTTATTTATTCCTCAAATCTCACTACACACATTAGAATTCACAGTGGAGAGAAGCCTTATGAATGTAAGGAATGTGGAAAAGCCTTTAATCTGTCCTCACACCTCACTCGACATATAAGAACACACAGTGGAGAGAGGCCCTATAAATGTAAGGAATGTGGGAAAACCTTTAATTGTTCCTCCCACCTCACTAGCCATATAAGAACTCACAGTGGAGAGAAGCCCTATGAATGTAAGGAGTGTGGGAAAGCCTTTAGTCGGTCCTCATCCCTCACAACACATATCATAACTCACAGTGGAGAGAGGCCCTATGAATGTAAAGAGTGTGGGAAAGCCTTTGGTTTGTCCTCACAACTCATTATTCATATGAGAGCTCACAGTGGAGAGAGGCCTTACGAATGCAAGGAGTGTGGGAAAGCCTTTAGTCGGTCCACCTCCCTCACGACACATGTGAGATCCCACAGTGGAGAGAAACCTTATGGGTGTAAGGAATGTGGAAAAGCCTTCAGTCAGCTTGCATACCTCACTAGCCATATAAGAACTCACAGTGGAGAGAGACCATATGAATGTAAGGAGTGTGGAAGGACATTTGGTCACTCCTCATCCCTCATTAGACATAAAAGAACTCACAGTGGAGAGAGGCCTTACGGATGCATGCAGTGTGGGAAAGCCTTTCGTCACTCCTCGGCCCTCACCACACATATAAGATCTCACAGTGGAGAGAGGCCTTATGAATGTAAAGAGTGTGGCAATGCCTTTAATTGTTACTCACACCTTATTAACCATTTAAGAACCCACAGTGGAGAGAAACCCTATGAATGTAAGGAGTGTGGGAAAGCGTTTAGTCGGTCCTCATCCCTCACGACACATATCATAACTCACAGTGGATAGAGGCCTTGTGAGTATGAAATGTGGGAAAGCCTTGGCCATTCCTCTGCCCTCACTGCACATGAGCGATCTCACAGTGGAAGGAGCTCTTACGAATGTAAAGAATGCAGAAACACCTGTTAATTGTTCCTCGGATCTCACTTACAGTGGTGATGCCTTATGTATGTATGCAGTGAAGGAAACTAGTTATCTCATCCTTTTGAAGCCTTGTGAAAGTCCCCTCGAATGAAACAATATTAGTGTAAGTAATGTTGGAAAGCATTTGCTTATCCCTCTACTTTATACCATTCATGTAGTGTAAAGAATGTTACATGGGAAAGTTTTACAGTGTGCGAGCACTCACTGAATACCTCTACTTGAGATAGTGTCATGCTGGAGAGGACTTAAAGAGTATATGGAAAATGTAATTGAAAGGTAAGGGAAATTCTCCACAAACTTTTTGACACCCCTTTGTATATATTGTTGTTGTTGTTAAGTGCCGTTGAGTCGATTCCGGCCCATAGTGACCCTGTATAGGGTTTCTGAGGAGCAGCTGGTGAGCTTGAACCGCCAACCTTGCAATTCAAATGGCTTTGCAGTCTGACGCATTAACCCACAGCACCACACCAGGAATAAGTGCTGTCAAATCAGTTCTGACTCATAGTGACCCTGTATAGAATTTTCAAGGAGTGGCTGGTGAGATTGAACCGCCGACCTTGTGATTCAAACCAACCTTACAACCCAGCGCATTAACCTGCATGCCACACCAGGACTCCTGAAAGAAGAGAAAGGGGTGGGCCAACTTCATATATAGAGAGAGATAAAAATCTGGAAACATTTACCAGTCTTGTGTGGAATTTCTTAGAAAATGTGGGATTTATCCTACCAGTGTAAAACACGAGGGAAGCATTCAGTATACGTTCTTACCTAACATCTATGAGACCTCATACATGAAAAGACTAACTTAGTATCACTTGGGATAAGTATGCTATTTTGGTTCTGTTATATACAAGTTTATCTTTATGACAAAGTGTCATCAGTCCTTGATTGTCTTGAAATAAAGTTTTTTTTGTTGTTGTTAACTATGTTCTTAAAGGTTTTCTACTTTTCCCCCCATTATGATGTAATAATACCTTATTGTAGACAATTTGAATTTAGCAGTGAACTTTGAGGGGGAAACAATCGTTCAGTAGCCCACTAGTTCTTTTTGGTATTTCCTTTTCTCCTTTTCTCCTGTTTCTTACAGAATCTGCAATATACTATGTAGTTTTGTAGTGAACCTGTTCTGTTTTTGCTGCTTTCATTTTTATCCTCCAGAACTTTTATGATGCTTAATTTCCTGATGAGGAAACTGCACAGAAAGCTTTAACCCAAATTCCTGTCAGTCCACAGCATCTCCCCCGTGAGAAGCAGGGGTTGCGTGGATGGACGGATTCTCCTGGGAGACCACACAGATTCATTTCTTCACCTAGCAGCAATGATGCCTCTCCAGCGCATGCCCAGAACCTGTAATAATCCGAGACAGAGTTCTCCTTTTGGTAATTCGGTGGTTCCAGGAGTGTGTGCTGGACCAGGAGCTGAGGCTGGGATGATGGTCTGCCCAGGGAGCTGATCCAGACGCATCGCCCCAGTGGATCCTCAGGAGGGTCTTTGATCGAGAAGTATTCCTTTTAGTCTTCTCATTGTTAATGCCATTGAGGTAGGTCTGAATTATAGTCACCCTGTAGAGGGTTTCTGAGACGTGGATGGTGGGTTTGAGCCATTACAGTTAGCAGTCTAGTACTTATCCTGCACTGCCACACCAGGCCTACCATTCCCTTTTCAGAGTTATGAAATTCCTGGGCCCCCTTACGGGTGCCCATTAACAATAGCAATACTGAAAATACTGAAAGGGTGGAAACTGTCGGTGTGCACAAGGAGTGCACTGTGGGTTAGTGCGCTGGACTGCAAAGTTGGCTTGATCCTCAAGGTCGGCGGTTCAAGCTCATCAGCCACTTCTCAGAAACCCTATACAAGATGGCTGTGGGTCAGAACCGACTTGATAGCACTTCTAACAACAGCAAGAACATATGATGAAAGGAGCCCTGGTAATGTAATTGTTACAAGTCGGCCTGCTAATCTCATGGTCAGCAGTTTGAAACTACCAGTGGTACTGTGGGAGAAAGCTGAGGCTGTCGGCTCCTGTAAAGATGCACAGGAAACCCTGTACAGGGTTACGATGAGTTGATACTGACTCCACTCACCGCACTTAACCACCACTGTCACACATCATGTGTGTCCTGGTGTGTTGCTACAGGATCATGCATTGGACTGCAAGGTCAGTTGGAACTGCAGAGTGGGTGGTTCAAACCCATCAGCAGCTCGGTAACTGCACACTGTCATTATGAGTTAGAACTGACTCAATGGTACGTAACAACACATCGTAGTCCTGTATTGCCAATAAATGAATTTGTGGAGAAAAATTGAGTCCCTGGGAGAGCAGGCCATCATAGATTATTACTGTTTGAAACGCAGGGTATGTATGAAGTAGTGTGTATGTAGTGGTGGTAGCTTCATAAAACAATTCTGTGTGTAGACAAAAGAACCTGTCCCGAAGTTCTACGGTAGAACATAAACGGGTTCTTCTGTAAGATAAAGCTAAGTGATTGCTTTTACTTTTTCTATATTCTTTGTTCATTACACAATTGTCTTCCTTCCAAAAAAATTCCTGTGCACCTCCTTTAGTCTAACCTTTACCTCAAGAATTCCCAGCATGCCCTTGTACATGTCATTCAATATGTAACTTTCAGATTCTGCGCCTTCAGTTAGTGTAATGGGTCTGATCAATTTGATGAATGTATTTTTTTAATTGTTTTGTACTATTCCATTGCCTGTACATATCTCCATTTGTATTTACAAGTGGAGTGGCATTTGAGCTGTTTCCTGTTTTATGAATAAAACTAAGCATTCGGACGTGAGTTTTTTTTGTGAGCTTTGGTTTTCCTTACATAGCCCTGTGTGTGAGACTGCTATGTCACATGGTAGATGTATTGCTACCTTTATAGGAAACTGCCAGGCTGGTTTTCAAGGGAGCCATTTTACATTCTCCCCGTGAAGTATAAATCCAGTGACAGCTGGCATCTGGAAAGACTGCTTTTTGGAGGAATTTAGCATCCTGGTTGTTACTGGCTTGAGGGTAGGATGTTGGTAAGTGCTGTTGTGTCGGTTCTGACTCGGTAGTAACCCTCCTGTATGTTGTTTCCGAGGAGTGGTTGGTAGGTGCAAGTCGCTGACTGTGCGGTTAGCAGTCCTATGCTTACCCTACAGCATGACTACACAAGTAGCAGAATCATTTGTGGCAGCTGTGAAACTCGTCGGCTGCCAGTGAAGGTCTTTGCTTTGTCTCCCCCAGATGCTGAGTTCAGGCCAAGGGCTAGTGTCCTTCTCCACACAAGCTTCCAAATCAAGGAATCTGAGTTCTAAATTGCGAGACATTGACATTGAATTTTCTTGCCTAGGCTGGCACCATGTGATGACTATAACGCAGGCAGAAAGGTTTAGCAGAAATGTTGGAGGCCCACCCAGAGGTGTCTTTGAAGACAGACCTGGCAATCTTTAACAAAACCAACCACTGAAAACTTGGTGGAGTTCTGCTCTACTCTGACACACACTGGGTAGTTACTGAGTCAGAATCGGCTCAATGGCGACTGGGTTATGCTCTTGAAACTAGAAAAATTTGCCTTCATCAGAGTTAGCATCCACTCAGACATTACAAATGTCAATGTTGATAGGCCCCTCCCCTAAACCCCGGTCAGGACCACAATGTACTTTTCTTAGTCATACTGCAACTTGAACATGCAAAGTGAGATTTTGTGCAATAATTTATTGTACTTAATGGGCTCACTTCATTGAACTTTACTCTGCTTGGAACTTGTGAAGTGTATTGTCATCTTCAGAAATGTAAAAATGCATTAAATATTTCAGATAAGAAAATATAAAATATTATGATACAACTGGATACTCACTACTCAGTATAATAAAAACATAAACAGTCCAAGTGTGTTTCCTTGAGGACTCTCCATCTCTGTTCACATCCCTGTCCCAATAACCATTTTCCTGATTTGGTTCTTTGTTCCCATGTATATCTGCTTTTTTTAATGATTTTATTTCACATGTTGTTGTTAAGTGCCGTCGAGTCAGTTCTGACCCATAGCGACCCTGTATAGGGTTTCCAAGGAGCTTGAACCACCGACCATGTAGTTCAGCTGGCTTTGCTGTCTGATGCATTAACCCACAGTGCCACACCAGGGCTCCCTAAGTGTTTAAGGCTGTTAAGGTATACTCAGTGCTGTTGAGTCAGCTCCTGGTTGCTGCTGATGGCACAGTACCATTTACATGCAAACATTCAAAATGTGTTATTTCTCAACACATCCTCCATCTAAGTCTACACACTTCTAAAAACAAAGTTTTAAAATCTCTAATCCTTCTCCAAAGAATTCTGTGCTCTTCAAGCTACACCACATTAAAACAGCATTTTTTTTTCATCCTCTGGGATTCAAAATTGTGTTCTTTTTCAATGTTTTTTTGAGTTCAGCGAACAAAATGACGTAAAAGGGGCACTATTAGAACCGTAGGGGGATGGATAAGGTTTCTTATTGAAATTCTTGTAGGACAGCCCTGCCACCCTCACAGAATGAGCAGGTGCACGTCAGGATGGAAAATATTTCCTTGGCAGCTTTCCTGACCTTTTACTCACCCAGTGTAGTTTTCAGTTTTCTTGAAACTTCTTCCTAATAAGGCCCCGTAATCATCCTGTATCCTTCAAGGGAATCTATCAAGATTCCTCCTTTGGCATCCACCCCTCAAAGTCACAAAAACCTGTGCAAATCTCTCTGCCTTGAATTTAACTGACCCAGCACATTTTGGAAGTGACTGCTCTGAATGAAGCTATTTTGGAGGTACCCTCATGAGACTGAGGTGCGTCTTACTGAGAGAACTTGTCTGCAGTCAATCACTGATCACAAGGACTTGGTTAAATGCAATTTGTTTGGAATAAGCCCGTGCGTATATGAACTACAGCCCAAGAAGCAGTAGTTTGTTTTACTTACCTGTGTACCTGGAAGCATTTCAGGTGACATAGGACCAACAGGAGAGATGCTTACCTTGCTCTGAAGCTGAGGTGTGTCCCACAGGCAGCTCATTGTCAGGGATCCCTTCTTCTAGAACAGGCACTGCACAGTAGCTTCCAAAGACCCATGGGCTCCAATCACCAAGATCTTTCCATTCAAGTTTATATCTATCAACCAAATTCATTCTGATAAGAAACTCAGATGCCTTATCTTAGGCAGCTTCAACAAAAGGATGAACACCCCTTTAAAACAACCCTCTAGGTAGCAACCTACAAAACACATAAGCCACTTTTTCACAATGGCACCATGCCTGAACTACATACCCAGCATCCCTTTCTAAATGAGGACACCATACGTAGGACTTTAAATGATTTGTCCTTAGGTAGAAAACTCGAGTTCCTGTGTGTTGTAAACAGCTAAGCTCCACTGCTACCCAAAAGGTTGGAGGGTCCAAACCACCCAGAAGTGTCTTAAAAGAAAGGCTTGTTGATCTACATCTGAAGAATCAACCATTAAAAACCTTACAGAGGTCTTCCGACAAGAGGTGAACTGGGCACATGCACTACACAGACCCTCTTCAACAGATAGGAGGGAACAAATGAAACAGAGGTGAAAATCCGGGAACCCTGAACTTCAGAGGAAAGTTTAGGGATGTGGGTCAACTGCCTGCTGGGAGGAGCTGTGAGCAGAGACAGCGAGAGGGGGACCGACCGCCTGGGACTTGAGTGAGCAGCTTTGGCAGAATGTAGCCCAGCAGAGCAGATTCACATGCTTCCTTGGTGACCAGAGGTGTGGTCAGCCCCGCTCTCATCTACACCTAGTACAGACCCCACGCTCTGGGAGTTTGGAGCCATGTGGTTGTGAGCCATGCTAGAGTGATGTGGGGCCCAATTGGGCCTCTTTGGTGCCTGGATTCAGGCAGACTTGGCTCTAGACCACAGGTCCAGCAGTCTAGCATTAGTTTAGTAGAAATCCCCCAAACCAGTCACCCTGCCCCTAGCCAGCCCTGTGGGCCCAACATACACAAACTACTTCTGCATTGAGTCCCTTGAATATAGCACCTCAGCCTATAGGAACTCCATGTGGGGCCCTCCCGCACCCACCTCATGAACTCCTTGGCTGGTGGGTGCTCCTCAGATTTTCTCCTCTCTGGGTCCAACAACGGCTCTGGTTTGTTGCTGTTTTGGTGTTTTCCTTTTACGGTTTCATTGTTTTTGTTTTTATTCATTTTTTTCTTCTTTTTTCAATTTCCATTCTCTTGAATTTTATCCATTCCATCTTCACTTATTTTTGTTATTTTCTTCTGTTTCTCATTTCCTCTCTTTTTCTTTTGATCTTTCTTTACTACGTTCAACTCTTTCTCTTCTTCCCTCTCCCTGAGTTTTAAAAGTTTTTTTCTTTCTTCCTTTTATTTACTCTTATTTCTTTTCTATATAATTTTCGTTTCCCATTTTTGCCATTTTAGCTATTTTTATTTCTTTTATCTCCTTTATTATTTTCTCTTTTTATTGTCAGTTGCTTGTTTGTCTATATTATTTTGTTTTCTTGTGTGTGTGTAAGTGGGGCAGGAGGGTTTTACTCTTTCCCACCTGACAGGACACAGTGCCCATACAGCCCAGCCACAACCATGCCCTCCACAGCTCCTTCCACTGGGAAAGAGCCAATACCAGCTCTTACACCACCTGGTGAATTTTGGACGGCAGCCTACACCAGCCAAACCCTAAAGTGAGGTACATAAATGGAGTGCAGTGTACATACTTACATTCTCTACACCCACAGAGACAATTGGTGAGCGCTTAAGAACAATTCACCATGAAAGCATCAATTAAACACAGATATGACAACACCGCTCTGGTAGCGTAGTGGTTACGAATCGGGCTGTGAACCTTAAGGTCAGCGGTTCGAAACTACCAGC
>NW_006408789.1:584282-586483 GCF_000296735.1 Chrysochloris asiatica | reverse complement strand
GCTCCGCGGGAGAAAGATGAGGCTTTCTACTCCCGTAAAGATTTACACCCTCGGAAACCCCTGTACAGGGTCGCTATGGGTTGGAACCGACTCGACGGCACTTAACAACAACAACAACAACAACAATGACAACACCGCAATGCTCTGACGACTAAACAGACAATTACAGCTCACACAAAGAAAATGAGAGAATGGCTCAAACAAATGGTCAAGATGCAGAGTCAGAAAAAGTTTATGGAACTATTTGAAAAAGAATTCAAAAGAATGATATTTAGGTGCCTTCAAAGGATTGATGGACACTGGATAGCAAGACCCCATGTCTGTGGTTCAGGCCCACTGGCTGTTCCTGGAAAACCCTATATGGGGTCACTATGAGTCACAACTGACTTGACAGCACTTAACAACAACAAAGGATTGACAGATCGAGAAAAGCAAGGAGAACACAGAAAACTTCAGAAGAATTTAGGAAAATAATACAAGAGCAAACAAAATAAATGCAAAATTTGAAACAATACAAACAAAATCTGCTATTAGAAATCCAGAAGATTAATAATAATATTTCAGAAAAGGACAAAACATGAAAAGGCAAGGGAGTAGATATGAAGCAATGAAAGCCCAAATTAATGAGCTTGAAAATACATCTGCTGATACCAGATGCTAGAATAATTTTTTTAAATGGAATAAAAGAGAAAAAAATCTGAAGAAAGCCCAAGTTATGTAGGACATAATGAACAGGAACAACTTATAGGTGATCAGAATTCCAGAACAGGAAGAGAAAATAGAAAGCACAGAATTGTCAATGTGTTGTTGAAAGAAAACTTCCTGATCATAAAAGATGAGAAGATAAGTGTACAAGATCTCCAAAATAAATTACCAAGATATATCATACACTTTTCAAAACCAAAGATTAGGAAAGAATCTTGAGAGCAGCTTGGGGAGGAAATTAACTACAAAGGAGAAAAAAATAAGACTAAGCTCTGATTTCTCAACAGAAACCATGCAGGCAAGAAAGCAATGGGATGACATATACAAACCTCTGAAAGAAAAAAAAAAAAAAAAAGGCCAACCAAGAATCATATACCCAACGAAGTTGTATCTCTTAGTATGGCAGTAGTGAAATTAGGGCATTTCCATATAAACAGAAATTAAAAGATTTGTAATAACCAGACCAACTTTACAAAAAATCCTAACGGGTATATTCTTTGGACTGAGAACCAACCACCACAGCAGACTATATAACCTGATTACTACCCCATACATACAACAACATCCAAAACTTAATCCAGATATGAAAGTATTTATAGTAAAATAAACATACAAGAATACAAATAGGGAACCAGTAATATCAATGTATAATGAAGTTAACTACAAAGCAAAAAGTGGGAATAGTGTAGACACAGAACTTCCAAATAGCAAGGAAATCAAGTAGATTTCAAGATAAAACAGACTTTTAAATCGGGGGAAATTAATAAATTACATGGTAACCTCAAAGAAAATACACCTTCACTTAAAATAGATAAAATTAAGAAAGCTTTAGTAAACATTAACACAACAGAAATGTAAATGAAATGAAAACCCACAAACAAAATGAACTCAGTGCAGATAATCATGTAGAACAAAGAAATCATCAGCAAAGAAAGAGAAAGCAGCGCGCACACACACACACACACACACAACCACAGCAAAATTATAGCAATCATTATTCATAGCTATCAATAATTACAATGAATATAAATACATTAAATGCATTAGTCAAGAGACAAGAGTAGCAGAATGGATAAGAAAAGAGGATCCTTCAATATGCTGACTACAAGAGACACATTAAAAAATGGAGACAGCCTAAACACCCATCAGCATTTAGGTTAAACAAACTTTGGTACATGCACAGTGAAATATGTAACATTGAAGAATAACAGTGAATCTGCAAAACATCTCATAACATGGATGAACCTGGAGGACATTATCCTGAGAAAAATTAGTCTATCACAGAAGGACAAATATGTTTGTTGTTGTTGTTAGATGTCATTGAGTTGGTACTGATTCATAACAAACCTATGAACAACAGAATGAAACACTGCCCAGTCCTGGGCCAACCTCACTACTGTTGCCACGCTTGAGCCCATTGATGCTGCCACTTTGCCAATCCATCTCGCTAGGGGTCTTCCTCTTTTTCCCTGACCCTCCACCTTACCAAACATGAT
>NW_006408789.1:572716-583192 GCF_000296735.1 Chrysochloris asiatica | reverse complement strand
TCTTCTTTCTTCTTCTAGTTGAGCTCTGATCACCCAGTCATTGAAGCCAGGTCAAGTGGGTATTATCTGCAAGTGTGGGTGTTCTTATGCATATGCCCCCTCTTCTTATCAGCTGGATGCTTCACTCTCCACTCTAGTCCTCTGTGGCTATGTCCACTGACTTTGGGCCCAAGAGTCCCCAGGTCTTGCCACACTGCTGGCTGACCAGGTCTCCACCCAGGTTCACAAGAGTCTATTGAACGTTGTAGGACTTAGCTTGCAGCTTCATTGTTGTTTTTCCCTCACTTCCCCTTATCAGTGGTCACTAATATGAGCGTGTATTCCCATTCAGTCTTAGTCTTGGAAGGGGGTTCGCCCTGAGGTGATCTGACCACTTGCCTTGATGTCTGCTGGACGAGCAACTTGCTAGTTCTTGTAGTAATCAGTCGGACTGCCTATATTATTTTGTATTTTTCCTGTCAGTCTTTCTTTCAAGAATTATCTTCTGTTCTTCTAGCTGTTCCAGGCTAGTCTGCTTGTCCTTTCAAGTGGAAATTTCACACTTAAGAAGATTCTGGATGCCGTTCAGGATTCTACCTATGGTCTTATGTAATACAGAGAGGCTATGCAGGAAGCCTTCATTGGGCATGTTGTAGCCCCATTTTAGGTATTCCAATCAGTTATAGGCAGAAGCTTTCTATGGTGATATTTCTGGCTATTCCTTTCTTTCCCCGTCAAGTGTCTATTTTATAATGGTATGCCAGGGAAACCAAGATTCAAAAGACAGCCAAGCATCTTAACATTATTCCCCCCTTTTCTCCATTCCAACCATGTCTCAATCCCTGTATCCCAGAGCCCTGTTGCTCCAAGGTTGTGCATACATCATTATTTACCTCTGTCCCACTTAGCCCATGCAAACCTGCCTAATTGTTTTCCTGTATACTTTATTCTTCCATTCCCCTCCCTTTTCTTGTATATTGCTTCCCTCCCTAACACCCAAAGGATCCTGTGTCTATTTTCTGCCCTGTGCTCCACCTTCCCTTCCTTCGTTTCCCCACACCCCCACATCCCGGTAACCAGCAAAGAACTCGCCCCCGCTTTAGTATGGGTTCTTTTTCTTAGTCTTTTACAGTAGTGGTCCTATGCAGTATTTCTCCTTTTGTGACTAATTTCACTCAACATAATGTCCTTAAGGTTCATCCACGTTATGCGGTGGCTTGCAGCTTCCTTGTTATTCTTCAAGGTAGTACAATATTCCATTGTGTGTATGTACCACAGTTTGTTTATCCATTCTTCAGTTGATGGGCACTTTGGCTGTCTCCATCTTTTTGCTATTGTAAATAGTGCTTGTGCAGCAGATATGTCTAATGCAACACATCATTTGATTTCTTGACTGTTGCTTCCATGAGTGTTGATAGTTGATCCAAGAAGAATGAAGTCCTTGACAAATTCAATCTTTTCTCCATTGATAAGAATGTTGTTTATTGGTCCAGTGGTGAGGATTTTTGTTTTCTTTACATTGAGATGCAATCCATATGGTAAGAGATTATTCACAGGCTAGAGGGTAGACACATGTTACCATAGGTTACAGGGCAGGCAACATATAAGAAGAATAAGGTTGACAGAGGAAAGATGAAGGTAGTGAGAGACATAGTGTCTTACAGTGAATAGAGAGAAATACTGTTAACTGATGGTTCATGAAGGGATTTGTAATCATTGCAATGAAGCAAAGTACATGATTTGATGAATGTAAAACTGATGATCTGCTCTGGAAACCTTCACTCAATTCACAATAAAAAGTTAAAACACAGAAACCCCTACAGAACACAGTTCTCCTCTGATACACACGGGGTTGCCATGAGTCAGAGTGAACTTGATGGTAACTTCTTTTGTTTGTGAAAAACTAACCAGAAAACCAAGTGCCGAGAGGCTCACATCACAATGCAATTGTCTCACTACTGCGCTAGCCACCTTTCTCTGTAAGGGGACGTGGATGCAGACCCTCAAGAACATACGTGGCATGACCGAAGCTCGACATTCTTGGACCACGTAACCCTGACAGAACTGGAGGCTGCAGCTCTGATGCATTAAGGACATGCCAAACAGCACACAGCAGCCCAAGTGTTGGTTGTGCGGATGGACAGCCTGCCTCACCTCACCATTCCCCTGCACGTGTCCTCATGAGTGAGCCAGTCAGCGTGGAGAACATGCCAACTGAGGCACCCAGCCACAGGGCTGCAACCAAAGGCGCCTGGAATGCAAAGGCCTTCCAGCATGGGGATGACTGTTGGCCCTTCCAGAGATCCTGTAGTAAGTAAGATGATCAGGGCCCACGTTTCTTCTGGTCAAGGGTCCAAGGGGACTTTCTCCCTCCTCACCTTTAAATCTTGTTTGATAAGCATTTCCTTCACAGGGCAAGTCATTAAATTTGCTATTTTAGGCATCCTCCTTAATAAAGTGATGCTGATTTTGTGCCTACTGGTGTGCATATCTTAATATGAGAGCTATTATATATATTAAAGGCAGGGTTTTTTCTTGCAACAAACTCAGAACTTCTTTTGAATTCTGAATGACTTCTCTACATGAAGAAAGAAAAGTAACATGATAACTTCTTTACTGAGGACTAGAAAGGATTTACAGACCACATTTTTGTAGGAAGTTTGTGATGGAAATCACTGCACAGCCGAGGATGCTGCCCACCCACGTGTGGAGAGTGCAGGGGAGGGGTGACAAGGAAGCCATTAATACTAACTCAGGGGGAACGGGGACCAGCTCGTTGTTCAAAGTATACGGAGATGAACACACGAGATGTTAATGGTTATTTTCTAGAGTCTAATTTTTCACTTGTTTTTTCCAAGTTTACAATAATAGGAGTTTTGCTTAAAGGAAAATCCCTCTTCTTTTCCGCACCGCCCCAACTGGTTTGGGGTCCATGGGGAAAGGAAATTGAGGCGGGGAAAAAATTGTGACTGGAAAGCCAAGTGCCAGGCCACATAAATAACAAAACAGAGTTTGAAGAAGGGGATAAGAAGGAAAGGGCAGACAATGTTGCAGAAACTGTGGGGACACATCAGAATTTGACAAACTGCCAGAGCTTCTCAAGGAGAGCCTCTTCCTCCCCTGGCACCTGCAGTCTGTCAGTGGACCTAGCAGATGTCCAGCTGGTCTCCCAGCCTCCACCTCATCACCACTGCAGGGGGAGGGAACGGTGTGAGTGGTGGGTGAGGGCAGGCTCTCTGTCTTCAGCGTTCTGGGACGAGGTCCCTCTCACCGCCAGCATACAAAATGTTCACTTGCATATGAAAGTTCCTGGGTTGGAAATTCAAGTTCGCTGTGAGCTGCCATAGAATAGAGGTCAGGCAATCTACTTGTGGGAAAAATCAGCCACAGAGAACACTGTAACACATATAGAATCACAGTCCATGTGTAACCTGGGTTGGAAGGTACTCAAAAAAAACACAGGAATTACAAGAACACAGCTATGGGGGGTGGGGGTGGGGGGCAGCCTGAACCAGGCAGTGTTTCCTTCCGGTGTATATGGCTCACCATTAGTGGGAGCAGCAAGTAACAGCAAGTTACTTATTATTGTGAGAGTGTGGTAAACAGTGTTAACTAGCACTAAAGGCCAAAGTGCACATGCATTGATATTTCTTCACCAGGTTACTAAATAATTGGGTACCTGTGAGTTGTATGGACTCCAGAAATAGATTTTAATTTAGTTTAGTATATGCATTTAATTAAAATACATTTTAATTTAGTTTAGCATATGAACACCTTAAGAAGGCTCTTGTTCCCCACACTAATCCTGGTGTGGAGTCCAGGTGTGGCGCTGCAGGATAATGCGTTGGATCACAAGGTTGGTGGTTCAACCCTACCAGCCGCTCCTCAGAAACCCTATACAGGGTTGCTATGGGCCAGAACCAACTCAACGGCACTTAACAACAACAACAATCCTGGTGTGGCAGTGTGGGATAGAGCTCTGGACCTCAAGTTTGGTTTGAACGACAAAGTCAGCAGTTGAAACTCAGCAGTCATTCCTTGAAAACCCTATACAGGGTCTTTATCAGTCAGAACTAACTCGATGACACTTAACAACAACACCAACAATCAACAAATGCTGAGACAGTGCAGCACCCAGCTTCACTGTCTCCGTCTTTCTATTTTGCCTTTGGTCTCCCACAGCCCCCCACCCCACACCCCCACAGCATCTTGTACACACACAGCAGCTTTCAAGACATGCTTTGTGAGCCAGGGTGTGTTTCAGCCAGAAAATCTGCATGAACAACAAGGCCTGGCAGCTGGCCCCGTTTTTAAAGAGTAGCTGATGAAGGAAGCAGCTCTAATGTAACACTGAAGTGCTCAGTTGCTGATTGAAAGGTCAGTAGTTCGAATCCACCAGTGACTCCAGGGGAGAAACGATCCAGCAACCTGCCCCCATAAGATGACAACTTAGCAGACACTCTGGGCAGTTCTGTCATATTGAGTCTTAATGAGTTAGAAACCATTAGACGACTCCCAAGAACATTAACAGCAGATGAAGGCAAGCGCTAGAGTCTGTGTGGGGGTAAGGAGGAGTGATGCTCAGAAACAGTTGAAAGGTTTTGAAAGTGTCCCCCAGGCTTTATTTTTTTACTGTCCACTGGCTGGAACACATGGGGTTGGCATTCAACTGCACAAATCCTATGAAGTTGTTAGTTTGCTATATCTTGTTTTTAAATATTTGGGATCTCACAGTGAAATAACTACTGTGTTGATAAATGAGACCCTCTGTGAGTTTACGAATTAATTCTAAAGGATCACTCAAATCCGTCTGCCGGAGGCCTCTCCCAGCCTTTTCCCATGGCCATGCCACTATGTGGGTTCCTCATTCCCACCCAGTGCTGAGAGACACTGGATTGGAGGGCCCTAGGGGCTCTAGCTTTGGACATATTGTCAGGAGGGACCAGTCCCTGGAGAAGGATATCATTTTTGGTAAGATGGAGGGTCAGAGAAAAAGAGGAAGACCCCCAGCGAGATGGATTGGCCAAGTGGCAGCATCAATGGGCTCAAGTGTGGCAACAGTAGTGAAATAAGCCCAGGATCGGGCAGTGTTTCCTTCTGTTGTCCATAAGGTTGCTATGAATCAGTACCAACTCATAAAACAACAACAAGGGGTTCTAGCAATATGTGTTAGAATCAAGTTAGGAATTTGGGGAGAGGCCCAGGAATGTGCATTTTAAATAAGGAGTGTAGGCAGTCCTGAGACACAGAGTGGGATCCCAGCCCTGAACTCGGAATCAAGAAGCCTTTCATTTAAGTGTGGACAAATTACTTAGTCTTGTTAAGAAGAGAGTTTTCTAAACTTTTGAGGAAAATAAAATGTCTGAATGAAAGCCAGGTTTAATACTGCTTTCAGCAAAATTAGCTCACACTTTTCCACAGAAGCATGTCCTCAAATTCCTTACCTGGTTGTCATTAGTGATGTCAGCTGTGTGACCTGACATCAGTTCTGACTCATAGTGACCCAGCATAGGGTTTCTGAGGCTGTAAATCTTTACCTGAACAGAAAGCCTTATCTTTCTCCTGTGGAGCAGCTGATAAATTTGAACTGCTGACCTTGTTTTCAATCCAACGCATAATCCACTATGCTACCACGATGTTCTCCTTATCTGGCTAAGCAATCATAAATAACTAAGGGAATATTTTCCCTGCAGTCAAGCCAAGATGTGAAAGAAATATATCCCAAGGAGGAGGCAGTTTGACACTGCTGCACTGGCATAAAATGCATTAGTGTTTCTTTCATGATGTAGATGTAAAACCAAAGACTCAAGAGGAAACCTTGGGAAACTAAGAACGTTTTCCTTGGTCAAGCAGTTTCTAAGGGAGAAAAATGAAAACCTTAGTGTTAATCCTTATCACCAACTCTGGATTCAAGGAATGTTTTACATCAATCTAGACATTTTTATACCCTGTTCTGGAAAGTATGTGTTGTGAGCATCCTATGACAATGATTGTACATCTTTGTACCCCACTCAGGTAAATATAAGTCTTTGTACCCAATGGAAGTGTCTCCCACGTCATTAACCCTCCTTCTATGACCTCAATCAATGACTAACATTTTTAGGCTGGGTTCTCTAGAGAAGCAAAGTCAGTGATGTTGATAGATGTTTATATACACAGAGGTTTATACCAAGGAAATGGCTCACACAGTTCCAAGTCTGTGAGTATGTGTCAGGCTGAAGGCTTCTCCTGACTTACGCAGACGCTGATAAACCCAAGCTCGGCAGGTCAGACACCAGACATATGGCTGCAGAGGCAAACGAATCCAAGGTCATCAGGTAAGATGGCGGGCTGCTGACAACTCCCAGGATTGGCAAGCAATATGGCAGGCTGCTGGCTCCAGTCCAAAGAACCACAAGTCAGATGCAGGATGTAGACCCAGCAAAAAGTAAGCCAGCTTTTCCACAGCATCCATGTATATTGGAAGCAGGCCACACCCCTGAGGAAATATCCTTTCAGTTGATTGGCTGTTCATAGTAGCTCTCATTATGGGAGATTACCACTTCTTAACTGCCAACCACTGAGTCCCCGCCTGGCCAAGTTGACATAAAACCTTAATGATCACACTAGGCAATGATGCTTTTATTGTAATCTCTTTGTTTCTGACTGTTTATCCATTCCTGCGCAGGACCCACTTAACAAAATTGCTTTGTTTTCACTTATGGGAGGTGGTGTTTTCTCATTTGGATTGCTTGTCTAATCCTGAATAAATCCTTTAAATTTAATTTGAGGTCTAATTTTTTTCTTTCCTTTACGAAAGTCTCTACGAACTTAAATTTTCTTGTCTGTAAAAGAGGTATATAATACAGTGCCTTGTCACCTTTAAAAAATTATTGTATCATCATTGTACATCGTTTTTAGTGTTTCTTGAAGACTAGAAACATTCATACTGACAGCAATAATTTTCCAAGAAACTCATAAACTTGCCCACCACTCTGTGAAATGAAGGAAACACTTTCATAGATAGGGAACAATAATTATAGAGTAGGCTTTTAAAAGATTGTAATTATATATAGACACCTGTCGACCTGGAGATGACAGAGAGAAGAGGAAGGGCTGGTTGGTCTGAAGTGTGGTGAGACCTGGGGTCTCCTGAGCCTATGGACAACAGCCACAGAGGGCTAGAGCTGAGAGCAAAGTGTCCAGCTGATATGAAGTGAGGGGAGATGCACAAGAACACCCAGACTTGTAGATAATACTCATTCAACCTAGCTTCGATGGCTTGATAATCAGAACTCGACTAGAGGGAGATTAAAAAAAAAAAGAATGAAACAATTTTTGATAAAGGAAATAAGGGTAAATTGTTATAATTTCATGAACTTGACCTATACTTATGGATATAGTAGCTCAAAATACCAACTGAGAAGGAAGGAGTCTTCACATCAAGTATCAATCCTATCCCCTCTGTATACAGGGTTGATAGGGACAGGCAACTTAGACATTGGCTACCTAAAATTGTGGGGTGGGGTGGGGTGGCTTTATGAAGCCACAAAATGATTGGCTTACAAGTTTTCAAGAGGGAGTTTAGTTTCAGAGTGTTCAGGAGAAAGTAGAATTCCCACTGAACAGTTCTCATCTTGTCTAGATGGGGCTGGTGAAAAGATATGGGGATAAGATTTTTATGATTCAATAGTGAGTAATTGTTGTCATGACTAATTGCAACTGTCACAACTGTAAAGGTAGAAGTTCTGTAACAAAAAGGGGGGAGTAGTTAATCTTACATTCCAGGTACAGAGGACCCTAGGATCATCAAGGGGAAGAGCACAAGTGGAATGTGGGATCCTATCCAGAGAAGCAGCGACACAATTGATGGAAGCAGAAATGATGACATGGAGAGAGGGAGCAGCTGAGGACTCTGGACTCATGGAAAGAGAGGGACTGAGAGCTGGCAGCCAGGAAGCAGACATGCAGAACGTGTCCTTTAGTTGTTTAAATTATCATATATTCCTGAATGTTTTTGTGTACATCCCCCCTAAAAACAAAACAACAGAGTAAATACTGTTGAATGATGATGCATGGAGGGGATTATAATCATTGCAATGAAATGATGAGTGTAAAACTGATGTTCTCCTATGTAAACTACCACTCAACTCGCAATAAAAACTTAAAAAAAAATTCATTTCTGGTGACGAGACATGGATTCATCACTATGAGCCTGGAGAATAAACACCAGAGTATGGAATGGAAACATTCTCAACCGCCAACCAAGAAAAAGTTCAAAAGTCAACCATCAATGCATGGAGGGGATTGTAACCATGGCAATGAAACGATATACGATAGGATGAATGTAAAACTGAAGTTCTCCCATGTAAACTATCACATAATTCACAATTAAACATTAAAAAAAAAGGTCAACCATCAGTTGGAAAACTGATGCTATGAAGTTTTCTGGGACTCTCAAGGGCCAGTATTGGAACACTATCAGGAAAAAATTCAACAGTTAACAGTGCTTCTTACAGTGAGATGCTCACTGAAGAGCTGAAGCCTCAACTTTGGATTAAATTTTGGAGTGCTATTCAAGGGCATTGTGATCTTGCTTGGCCATGCATAGCCACACACCTCTGCCCACACTGTTGACACTCCGCAAAAACTTCCTTCTGAGGTGTTAAAGCATCCTCCCTAGAGTCCAGATCGTGCACCATTGGACTTTCATCTGCTTGGTCTCTGAAAGCCGCCGTTTGAGGGCAAAGCTTCACCTTCGATGAAGAAGTGAAGACAGAGGTACATTTGTGGCTTGAAGCTCAGTCTAAAACATTTTTTAATAAGGGAATATGAAAGCTTGTTGACAGGTGGACAAAGCATATTTTGAAAAGCAAGGAGATTATGTCAAAAAATGATGTATTTGTATTTTCTTAAAAGTTCATTAAAATTAATTCTACAGTCAGAAAAGAAAAAAAGAATGGGATTGTTGTTGTTGTAAAGTGCCACTGAGTTGGTTCCAACTCATAGGGATCTGTAGAAGGTTTTTGAAGCTTTAAATCTTTGAAGGAGCAGAAAGCCTCATCTTTCTCCTGCAAAATGGAGTTGGCAAACACAATCTGTTGTTCTTAATGAAACAAAATCTAACAGCTGCTTTTATATTATTAAATGGCTGGGGGCAGGAGGAATCAAAATACGAATACTCTGTGTTATATGAAAATTACACGAAACTCCGATTTTAGTGTCAACAAATAAAAAGGTGAATTCTATCAACAAAAGAATATGTGGAATTTTTCCCCCTCTCATATATACATGTTCTGGTGTGGCGCTGTGGGTTCATGTGCCAGACTGCAAAGCCGTTTGAACTGCAAGGTTGGTGGTTCAAGCTCACCAACTGCTCCTCGGAAACCCTATACGCGGTCACTATGGGTCTGAATCAACTCGACGGCACTTCACAACAACAACAACAACAACAACACAATATCTTCAATTTTGTCTCTTGGTCCACAAAACTAAAAATATTTTTTTGTCCTTTTACAGAAAAAGTTTGCTGACCCCTGGTGTTGATGATTGTAAAAATAAACACTAAAAATAATAATAGTCAACATCTGTTGAGGGCTTAGCATTTGACAGCCCCTTTCTTATGCATTCTGTGTGTGTTCTCTCATTTAGCAAACTGCAAAGTCAGCACTTCAAACCACCAGCTGCTCCTTGGAAATCCTATGTAGGTCCCTATTAGTTGGAATTTATACTATAGCACTTAACAACAACAACAGCTTAACCCTTGAGAGAAAGTTCAGTTACCAAGCCAATTCTGATCTTTCATTTAACCTTTAAAAAACCAATGATTTGAATATGGTTGTCCTGACTTTAAACCTCAGGAAATCAAATTCAAGGTCAGTTGGCTTGTTAGCAGAGTTAAAAGAGTTTGCCTGACTCCTGACTCCAAAGATCATGTTTTGTTTTTTTTTTAAAGAAGAAAATCAGTTAAGTTTTAAAAATAATTTATATTTTCTTACATCAAAAACATCTTTAGTAAAAACAACACATTCAAAATTAGGTAGAAATGTTTTCTTTCCCTTTATAATTTACACCATTCTCCCTCTTGGCTGATAATCTTGTGACAGTTAGATCCTCATTCTTAAGAACATGGCATCTACTCTGACTGAGACAGAACAAGTGTTAACACAGACCTCAAACCAGGGCTTTTGGGGGAAAAAAGAAACAGTAACCATCAGCCTTTCCCTTCACTTACAAAAGGATTGTGAATTGGAGTCTAAACCTCCTTCTTCCAAATGTAGAAAACCTGCTGCTCAACGCAAACATGAAAACCAAAATGGATCAGGAATGCATTTACACAACAATATCATGGAGAAAAGATTGAAGTTGTCAAGGACTTCATTCTTCTTGGATCAACTATCAACACTCGTGGAAGTAGCAGTCAAGAGATCAGATGACATATTGCACTGGGCAAATCTGCTGCACAGGAACTTTTTAAAGTGTTGAAGAGTAGAGATGTCAGCTTGAGGACTAGGGTGC
>NW_006408789.1:566194-572346 GCF_000296735.1 Chrysochloris asiatica | reverse complement strand
GGTTGGCCCAGGATCGGACATTGTTTCGTTCTGCTGTGCATGGGGTCGCTATGAGTCGGTTCCGACTCGATGGCACCTGACAACAACAACAACAACATCATAGCACCATCTGATAGACTCAAGACAGAGATGAGTTTTGAGAAATAAGTGTCTGGTTATCTGGCCTCTTCTATTAGGAATGGCTCCATGCTGGCATTTTGAAAGGAAGATGTTTCTGTTTCTATTTCATTTCCCAAAGGGGTATGAAATATACTAAAAGGGATGGCAATGGATTAGAATAAATCAGCTCACTCACAAGAAACCCTCCTGGATAGTGACTTTCGATTGCTGAGAAAATTCAGCACATTATTGCAAAGTGGTAACTTTCAGGGCAATCTGAGAAAAGAGAATTCACAAGGGGCAGCTATATTTGCCCAGAGGTTTAGATGGGGACACTCCTAGTTTATTTCAGTGTATCTATTAAGCGGGTCAGACTACTGATCTTCAAAATAAGTTATTTTGTATATTACAACGCACAGAACATAGGAAGGAAAGACACTTTCTCTGAGAGTGACCAAGAAGCATTTCATAAAGGTCCTTTGGTTTCTTCGTTTCTTTCTTATTGTCATCATCATCATCTTCTTCATTATCCTGGGGATAAAGGTCGGGAATTACTGTATGTGTTCTTGCATAGCTTGGAACTGGTCTACACAATCTGACCCCTTGTCATCCTCTGTACTGTAGTGAAAACAAGGCTGATTCAAACTGTTCCCCATAAGAGCCACTGGCCTTTGCTCCAAGATACGGGCAGTTCTAGTTAATGTGTCCATTTGGCGGTATCAATCCATGTTCCTCATACAAATCATTGGGTTCATCAGCACCACTTGGAGTTTCATGGTCTTCTTTGGTGACAAATGTAACTCCATTCTTCCCTTCCTGCCGGCAGTAGGGCATGGCAGCAACCCGGCACCCAGACTTCACAATGGGAACAGTGGTGGCAGCTCCACACCATGACCTGTCCTCAGGTAGGGAGGGTGGCTACGAGCCAAAGATCATGTTCTTAAGTTCACATTATTGTGTATAGTTTTTCTGTAGGATGACGGCCACATCTGCCACCATGGTAATTTTGTAGGGTACAGGAATAGCTAACATTTTCATAATCTTGTCAAGGTAGGTCAGAGGCTGGTGGTGTTATGATTAAGTGTCCAACTGCCAAAAGATCAGCAGTTCAACCCCAGCAGCCACTCTATGAGAGATGGGTGTGCAATCTGTTTCTGTAAAGATTTTCAGCATTAGAAACTTCATGGGGCAATTTTACCCGGTCCTTTAAAGTCCGGATTCAGAAGAGGCCGTGGAACAAGGAATATCATTGCTGGTATGTGATGGATCTTGGCTGAATGCAGAGAATATCAGAAGGATGTTTACCTGTGCTTTATTGACTATGCAGACTTTTGATTGTGTGGATCATGACAAGCTATGGACAACATTGCGAAGTATGAGCATTCTAGAACACTTAATTGTGCTCATGAGGAATCTGTACCTGGACCAAGAGGCAGTTGTTTGAACAGAACGTGGGAACACTGAATGGTTTAAAATTAAGAAATGTGTGCAACAGGGTTGTAGTCTTTCACCATACTTGTTCAACCTGTATGCTGAGCAAACAATCTGAGAAGCTGGGTTCTATGAAGAAAAACGTGGCATCAGGATAAGAGGAAGACTCATTAACAACCTGCAATATGCAGGTGATACAACCTTGCTTGCTGAAAGTGAAGCAGACTTAAATATTTACTGATGAAGATCACAGAGCACAGCATTTGGTATGGATTACATCTCAATGTAAAGAAAACAAAAATCCTCACCACTGGACCAATAAACAACATTCTTCTCAATGGAGAAAAGATTAAAGTTGTCAAGGACTTCATTCTTTTTGGATCAACCATCAACACTCACGGAAGCAGCAGTCAAGAAATCAAATGACGTATTGCATTAGGCAAATCTGCTGCACAAGACCTTTTTAAAGTGTTGAAGAACAAAGATGTCAGTTTGAGGACTAAGGTGCGCCTGACCCAAGCCATGGTATTTTCAGTAACATCGTATGCATGTGAAAGCTGGACGGTGAATAAGAAAGACCGTAGAAGAATCGATGCTTTTGAGTTACTGTGTTGGAGGAGAATATTGAAAGTGCCATGGGCTGCCAAAAGAACCAACAGATCTGTGTTGGAAGAAGTACAGCCAGAGTGCTCCCTGGAGGTCAGGATGGCCAAACTCCATCTCTCATACTTAGGATGTATTTATTGTCAGGAGGGACCAGTCGCTGGAGAAGGATATCATGTTTGTTAAGGTGGAGGGTCAGAGAAAAAGTGGAAGACTCCCAATGAGATGGGTTGGCAAAGTGGCAGCATCAATGGGCTCAAGCGTGGCAATGATAGTGAAGTTGACCCAGGATCAGGCAGTGTTTTGTTCTGCTGTGCATAAGGTCGCTATGAGTCGGTACCGACTCGATGGCACCTAACAGCAACAACAACATAAAGTCCTAGTGTGTTGCTGTGCGTTAATGTGCTGCACTACAAGATCTGTTTGAACCACAAGATCACCAGTTCAAGCTCACCAACTGTTTCTTGGAAATCCTATACAGGGTTGCTTTGGGTGGGAACTGACTAGATGGCATTTAACAACAACAACAAATAAAGTTGCTGGAGTCCTGGGGTGGCGCTTTAGCACTGGATTAAGTTGCTTTGAGTTGGAATCGACTGGTTTGGGTTTCGTGTTGGTGAAGTAGGTATTACTTCCATTTTAAAGATGAGGAGACAAATTCACAGAAATCCTGTTTTGCACAGCATGCAAAAATCAGAGACAACACTTGAATTACCATTCAGCTGCTGCCGTTGTTCTTGGGCAAGTCATACAACCCTGGAGAGGTTTGTTTGTTTCATCCTTAAAATGAGGACCACTCACTTAACAGACATTCACTGAACACTGCTGAACAACAACCAAGCCAATTCTGGAACGTGTCTTCACAAGTGCTGAGATCATTCTGGTTTAAAAGGTTGAGAGAACCACACAGCATACGATTCCATCGATAGACAACATCCAGAAAAGGCAAATATATAGAGATAGAATGTAGATCAGTGGTTACTTTTAGCTGGGGGTAGAAGGATGGGGAAATTGGAGGGTGACAATAAAAGGTACAGGATTTCTTTTTGGAGTGATGAAAATATTCCAAAATTGATTATGGTGGTTGCCAACTCTTTGATTATTCTAAAAAGCATTGAATGGTCAATTGCATGGTATGTGAGCGATATCTCAATACAGTTATTACCAAACCATAAAAATAACTGTAACGAGCACCTTGGAAATCAGGCTCTTTTAAAGCATGATTTACACAGGATGAAACTGAGATCAGTAATGGGAAAGGTTAAGGCGGAAGCTTCAGAGGCACTGAATTTACATGAGTGGGAAAGAATCATTTGGAAAAGGAGGGTGGGAATGGTTGTGCACGTTGAAGAATGTGAACACTGTTAATAAATGGTACATGCAGATATTGTTGAATTGATGTATGGTCTTCTGTGCCTATGCTCAACAAAATAAAACAAATTATAAAAAACAAAACAAAACCAAAAAACAGTGATGAAGTGGTGGGGAGTGGCTGGGAAGACTCTGTCCTTGGAAGAGAGCAGAACCAAGGACTCTAATTATGTTACATGCTAGCAATGCTTTTGCTGAAGAGAATTCAAACAATGACATATGTGGGTAGGGAACTTCTAGAAGTTTAAGTCTGATTCAGAAGACAATGTGGAAGGGGGTACATCATTGCTGATGTCACGTGGATCGTAGCTGAAAACAGACAACGTTTTGCTTGTGTTTTGTTGACAATAGTAAAGATGTTTACTTGTGTTTTGTTGACAAAAGCATTCTGCTGTGTGATTCGTAAGAAATTATAGACAACATTGCAAAGAACAGGAATTCCAGAACACTTCATGGTATTTATGTGGAATCTGTACACAGACTAAGAGGCAGTTCTTTGAACCAAGGGTTACTGCACAGTGTAAAACTAGAAAAAGTATGTGTCAGGGTTGTATTTCTTCACTTTACTCAACACATCATCTAAGAAGCTGGGCTACATGAAGAAGAATGAGGTATCAAGATTGGAGAAAGACTCACTGACAACCTGTGATATGCAGATGGCACAACCTTAACTGCCAAAAATGAAGAAGACCTGAAGTGCTTAATGATGAAGACAGGGAGAAATGCAATAGATAAAGCGAATAGAGGTGAATCCAACTTGAATTTCTGGCAGTTTTCTGTCAATGTAATGTTGCGTCCGGGTTTAAATGATCTTCAACAACGTTTTAATTGCATGTGATATTAATGATATTGCTCGATGACTTCTGCATTCCATTGGGTCACCTCTCTTTGGAATGGGCACAGATATGGATCTCTTCCTACCAGTCTTAGAAGAAATAAAACCAGAAGGCTCTGAAACAAGGTTAGTGAAGCTTCACCTTGCTTCGTTTGGATACATCAGGAAAGACAAAGACATCCTATTCACTAAGGCAGGGATCAGAGAAAGCCAGGGCAGCTCTTAATGAGAAGGACTGACACTACAGTCAAACAATGGGTTCAAACACACAGAAATCCATGAAGATGAACGTGACTGGGTAATATTTTCTCTGTTAGACACAAGGTTGAGACGAGTCAGAGTTGATGTAATGGCAAGATGCAAAGACAATAAACACCTTTCTCATTGTAAAAGTACAATATTCTTATTATACAAAATTTGCAATGTATGGAAGAGCAGAAAAAAATCACCCAAATGATATCAATGGAAGACCTAACTCTTTAATCTCTTTGTTACTTTCAACTGTTTTACAAAATTACAACCATAAGCATGGTACCTTGAATTTACTTGATGTGGCTTTTCTATTCAATGTCTTCTTAATTCCCATCAAATGATTGGGTGCGATCATGCAAATAAGGTCTACAGGACTCTAAGGCTGGGATTGATTTGTTTTGCCCTCTGTTGTTGTTGTTGTTAAGTGCCGTCGAGTCGGTTCCGACCCATAGCGACCCTGTACAGGGTTTCCGAGGGTGTAAATCCTTACGGGAGTAGAAAGCCTCATCTTTCTCCCGCGGAGCGGCTGGTAGTTTCGAACCGCTGACCTTTAGGTTCGCAGCCCGATTCGTAAGCACTACGCTACCAGAGCTCGCTAGCTATGTTTAAAAGGAGCCATCTCAGAAGCAGGAAAACATGATCCCCGACCCATCAAGAAGGAAGAGCTTGAGTGGAACATGAACAGTGACCACAGCAGCCGATACAGAGGCGGTGGCATGGAGACACAGAGCAGCTGTGGTCTCCAGACATATGGGCTGAGTAAAGCTGAGTGCCTACTGGCTGGAGATTGACTTGAAGAATGTGCCCTTTGGGCATTCACAGACTGGCTGAAAGAGCTTTGTTAACACTTGCCCAAGCAGGGCAGAAGCCAAGGGACCACATGACTGAGAAGCCAAAGACCAGAGAGAGGCATTCCAGACTGGAGAACAGCTGTGTTCTGAATTGATTTTGATCCTGAATTGTACTCTGTTCACTTCCCTAATAAACCCCCTAATCCTGAATATTATATGAGCTCTGTGTGGTCACTGCAGTGGATGGTTGAGCCCCGATGTGAAACAGAGAGTGCTGTGAGAGGGATGGTTGGGGTCAGACTAGGGGAAAGAAGGTTGTAGGGGGCTGTCTGATCTCTGCTGCATAGGAATCAGCCTTGGGCTGATTCTGAGTTTGATTCTCTTTCTCCCTAGAGAAGCCAGTGGAAGTCAGAAAATAAACCACACGTGATTTTTGCAATAGGTACCTTTTTCAATGTCAGCTTGAGGACTAAGGTGCGTGTGACCCAAGCCATGGTATTTTCAATAATCTCATATGCATGCTAAAGTTGGACAGTGAATAAGGAAGATCGTAGAATTGATGCATTTAAGTTATGGTGTTGGAGGAGAATATTGAAAGTGCCATGGGCTGCCAAAAGAACCAACAGATCTGTGTTGGAAGAAGTGCCAGAATGCTCCTTGGAAGCCAGGATGACCGGCCCTAGGGGCTCTAGCTTTGGACATATTGTCAGGAGGGACCAGTCCCTGGAGAAGGATATCATTTTTGGTAAGATGGAGGGTCAGAGAAAAAG
>NW_006408789.1:468992-566094 GCF_000296735.1 Chrysochloris asiatica | reverse complement strand
GAGAATATTGAAAGTGCCATGGGCTGCCAAAAGAACCAACAGATCTGTGTTGGAAGAAGTGCAGCCAGAGTGCTCCTTGGAGGCCAGTATGGCCAGACTTCATCTCTCATATGACATATTGTCAGGAGGAACCGACCAGTCACTGGAGAAGGATATAATGTTTGGTAAGGTGGAGGGTCAGGGAAAAAGAGGAAGACCCTCAGCGAGATGGATTGGTAAAGTGGCATCATCAATGGGCTCAAGCGTGGCAACCATTGTGAGGTTGGCCCAGGACCAGGCACTGTTTCGTTCTGTTGTGCGTAAGGTCTCTATAAGTCCTTACCAGCTCAATGGCACCTAACAACAACCTTTTTCAATTGCTGTATCTGACTTTTAATGACTCTGACCATCTGTTTTGTCAGTTTTTGTTGTTAGTTGCCATTGAATTGGCTCAGACTCTTGGTGACTTCGTGTGTAACAGAGTGAAATATTGTACGGTCCTGTGCCATCTTATTAGACAATATTGTGTTATGATCCATGTGGTTTTCTTTGGCTAATTTTCTAAAGTTGACCACCAGAATACCTTTTTCCTAGACTGTCTAAGACTGGGAGCTTCACTGAAACTTGTCCAGCATGGGTGATCCTATTGGTGTTTGAAATATTGGTGGCATAGCTTCCAGACCACATAACATGTCACCACAGTAGGACAATCTGACGGGTAGGAGGTGGAGGAGAATGGGTAGCCATCTTTTTAAAGAGGGGCAGAGGAGAAATTGTGTTCTTAAGGAAGAATGAAGTTCTAATTTAAAAAAGAAGAAATGAATGACCGGAACTGCTTTAAGAATGAAGATGTAGTAGTGAAGTTAAAGCATACATCTTCCAGTGATCCAGAGCACATGGGGAGAAGATGTAGGAAGGACAGCAGCAGGGTGGGTGGTGGTTCAGGAGAGAGCATGCTGGACAGGGATGTGAGCTTGCGAGGTGGTCAGAGGAGTCAAAGTCTTAGGAGGTGGCCCAGGATGACAGGGATATGGATAGTGGTTCCAATGGGCTTGGCTAAAGACACAGAACCAGCCACCATCCAGAAGGTTGAAAGCACAGGGGACACTCTGAATTTTAAAGTCAGGTGAGATGCACGTCCATGGAAATTTCAGTCTTTAATGGACGGGAAGACTTTGGTCTCTCTGGAAAGACCTCCTGAAGTTAGAATAATTTGCCTGAGCTTAGGGAGCATCTCTAAGCCTGAGATCATTTTTTGAGACTTCCAGGAATGGGTTGGCCCTGGTCTCTGAATTTAGGCTAGAACCCAGAGGTTCAAGCTTGATCTTTAGGAGTGTGGGCTTCACACACACCAACACTGATCTGCCAATCCACATCATTCCAAGCAGGGTGTGGTTCTGCAGATGAGCCCATGCATGGAGACATCTGGTATATCTGTTGTTAGCTGAAGCTGATGACTTAGAATAAATTCTTGGAAGTAAAACCACTGGGTCAGAGATAATGAATTTTAATGTTGTTGCTCCAGTTCTTGTTCCAAAGTGTCATTTCAAGGGTGTTCATAGAGCAAACAGCCTTGGAAGAAAGTGTCTCCTTCAGGGACGGAGGGCAGGTTAATTAGACAACATCTCCCTCTAGGGGCATGGCTTGCTTGCAGCATCTTGAAAGTTGGGGATTCCTAAGCTCAGAGGCCCATAGCTCTGACACAAATAGACTGCATCATCCAGTAAGTCTAGGGGAGGCAGAGGAACATGAAAAGCACAAGTGAGAATCTCATACTGTTTGATTGTAATAATCCCTTTTTCTCTGACCTAAGAGTTTCGCATCTTCTGTGAGCATCATGGCACTATGACAGGCTGACTGGTCAGCTCACAAGTCAAGTCTCAGACTCTCTGCAGTTGTTGATAGCAAATTATGAACTGCATGTTGAGGACTCAGGGTTGCTCTTAGATAGTGTGAGTGTGGAATGGTACATAAGAGAAACAGCTCTTATAATGAAGCGCTTTGTGGCAGAATGCATTGCTTGGAAATATTATGCTGGCTAGGAGTAAAAGGATAGTGAGTTGAAGCGGAACCAGTTGTAGGAGTCTGAACTAGGACCGGAACTTTGGTGGAATAAAAGGGAGTCCTGGTGTTGTGCTGTAGGATCGGCACTGGACTGCTAACAGCAAAATTGGCAAGTCAACCCCACCGGCTGCTCCCTATAGAGTTGCTGTGAGTCAGATCCAACTTGATGGCACACAACAACACAACAGAATGGTTAAGTGCTCATTGCTAACCAAAAAGCTGAAGGTTTGAGTCCATCCAGAGCTCACCTCAAAGAAAGCCCTGATTTTCCAACTCTGAAAAAGCAGTTATTGAAAACCTGATGGAACAAACTCTACTCTTACACACATGGGCTGACTTGACGGCACCTGATTTAGCATGGGGACAATGACTTCCATTTTGGATATGCCAAGTGGAGATGTTCTGTAGGGAAAATTCTTCAGTGTCTCAGAATGGGAATCAGAGTTGGAGAAGACAGTTTAGGAGACAGAGACACAATGAAACCCTCTTGTCCTGCAGTCGGCTCTGATTCATGGTAACTCCAGGCATCAGGGGAAAACTGTGCTCCATCGCATTTTCTCTTTTGTTTTATTGTGAATTGGGTGAAAATTTACAGAGCATTCAACAATTCTTGCACATTTTGTTTCATGTCACTGATTACAACTCCCACAATGCAACAGCACATATCCCACTTCCTCCCTGTGTTTGGGTTTCCACGCCTCCTCCTTTCCTAGCTCTTCTGAACTTTGCCCTTGGGGAGTGCTGACCTTTTTGGTCACAAATGGTGGATTATTCTAAGGCGTGCCTACCTCCCTAGTGCTATTGTTCCCCTTCTAGACCTGTCTATTGTTTAGCTGAACAATAGTTTTATAGTTTTGCTAAAGGTAATACAGAAACGGCTACAATCATACATTGACAGAGAACTTACAGAGGTTCAAGCTGGATTCAGAAGAGGCCGTGGAACGAGAGATATCATTGCTGATGTCCGATGGATCTTGGCTGAAAACAGAGACTATCAGAAAGATGTTTACCTGTGCTTTATTGACTATGCAAAGGCTTTCGATTGTGTGGATCATGACAAGCTATGGACAACATTGAGAAGTATGAGTATTCCAGAACACTTAATTGTGCTCATGAGGAATCTGTACCTGGACCAAGAAGCAGTTGTTTAAACAGAACACGGGAACACTGAATGTTTTAAAATTAAGAAAGTGTGTGACAAGGTTGTATTCTTTCACCATACTTATTCAACCTGTATACTGAGCAAAAAATACGAGAAGCTGGGTCTATGAAGAAAAACAAGGCGTCAGGATTGGAGGAAGACTCATTAACAACCTGCGATATGCAGATGATACACCCTTGCTTGCTGAAAGTGAAGAGGACTTAAAACATTTACTGATGAAGATCAAAGAGCACAGCCTTCGGTATGGATTACATCTCAATGTCAAGAAAACAAAAATCCTCACCACTGGACCAATAAACAACATTCTCCTCAACGGAGAAAAGATTGAAGTTGTCAAGGACTTCATTTTTCTTGGATCAATTATCAACACTCACGGAAGCCATAGTCAAGAGATCAGATGACGAATTGCATTGGGCAAATCTGCTGCACAGAAACTTTTTAAAGTGTTGAAGAACAAAGATGTCAGCTTGAGGACTAAGGTGCGCCTGACCCAAGCCATGTTATTTTCAATTTTCAATAACCTCATATGGATGTGAAAGCTGGACAGTGAATAGGAAGATCGTAGAAGAATTGATGCCTTTGAGTTATGGTGTTGGAGGAGAATACTAGAAGTGCCATGGGCTGCCAAAAGAACCAATAGATCTGTTTTGGAAGAAGGGCAGCCAGAATGCTCCTTAGAGGCCAAGATGGCCAAACTTCATCTCTCAGACTTTGGACATATTGTCAGGAGGGAACAGTTGCTGGAGAAGGATATTATGCTGGGTAAGATGGAGGGTCAGAGAAAAAGAGGAAGACCCCCAACGAAATGGATTTGCCAGGTGGCAGCATTGATGGACTCAAGTGTGGCAGCGGTAGTGAGGTTGGCCCAGGATCGGACATTGTTTCGTTCTGCTGTTCATGGGGTCGCTATGAGTCGGTTCCGACTCGATGGCACCTAACAACAACATTGTTTAGCTGAAAATTGAGCCCTGGGTGTGGTGGGGTGTGGTAGTGGTGCTGTGAGTTCAAGGGGGACTAAGGGTCATGGTCCCAAGCGTTCCATCAGTCTCTATTTGACCAGTAAATCTGGTCTTTTAAGGAACTCTGGTAGTGTAGTGGTTAGGAATCTGGCTGCTAACCGCAGGGTCAGCAGTTTAAAACTACCAGCTGTTCCGTGGGAGAAAGATCAGGCTTTCTGCTCCGGTAAAGATTTACTGCCTTGGAAACCCTGTACAGGGTTGCTATGAGTTGGAACTGACTCCATGGCACAGAACAACCACCACTGTTGTTTCAATGGCTGATTGATTTTTTTTTTGGAGTATTACAAGGCCTTTCTTCTAAGTTACCTCTGGGTGAACTTGGACATCCAACCTCTCAGTTAGTCTAACCCATTAACCATTCGTATCACCTGGGATTCCAGATAAAGCATTAGGTGATGTTATGAACTGAATTATGTGCCCCTTAAAAATCAGGGGTTGAAATCCTAACCCTACTTGTAGTGGAGTCCAGGTGTGGCACTGTAGGATAAGCACTGGACTACAAGGGTGATTTGGACTGCAAGGTGGTGGTTCAAATCCACCAGCTGCTCCTCAGAAACCCCATACAGCCTCACTATGAGTCGGAACCGACTCAACAGCATTTAACAACAACCACCTGTAAATATGACCTTGTTTGGAAATAGGGTTTTTGTTACATTAATGGGTCCTAAACCTAATCACTTCTGAGTTAGAAAACCAACAGACTAGACACAGAATGCACACACAGGTGAAAGTCACATGGTACAGAACACGAGGATCCTGACAGGGAGAAAGTAAATCCCTGTTCTCTTCAGCCCTCCACAGGTGGAATTTTGTTAGGGCAGCATCTTAGAGGACAACAGGGTCTCACAAATCTGCAGCCTGTGGAAGTTTACAGAACCCAGGCTGAGAATATCAACGTGGAAAGTGCACCCACAGAGCCAGCGTGTTCTGCAGACTTTCTACCACACACACTCATGGTACTGCCGGAGAGGCTTTCATTCCCATCTCAAACATCTGCACTCAAGTGTTCAGCGGATGCTTTCAACTTGCGGATCAAATCTGTCATGGAGAACACAGGAAGTCTCTTTCCCATGAAGGTTAAAGCAAGCCAAACCTGGGAGCGTGATTCCTACCTTTCCACCGTATCTGTAGGTCTTACAGAGCTGCTTAGCCAGAAGTCAGGCCCAAACAGGTCAAACGCTTTGTTTTTTAATTTGGAAATCTGGATTTTTGTGTGAAATCTTTTTAAAACTGTGCAAAGCAAAGTTAATCCCGGAGCCAACTGTTTATAGAAAGTCTGCTTGTCGCGTTGTTTTAGTTGTTAGGTGCCTTCTAGTTGCCTCTGACTTATGACGACCCTGTGCCATCTTCACAATTGTTGTTACATTTGAGCCCACAGCTGCTGTCACTGTGCCAATCCATCTCAATAGGGAGGCTTCCTCTGTGTCGCTGACCCTTCACTTTACCTAGCATAAGGTCTTTCTTCAGGGACTGGGCACTCTTGATAATATGTCAGAAGTATGAGAAACAAAGACTCACCATTCTGGCTTCTAAGGAGCACTCTGGCTGCATTTCTTCCATCATAGATTTGTTCTTTTGGCAGCCCATGGCACTTTCAATATTCTCCTCCAACACCAAAACTCAAATGCATCAGTTCTTCTATGGTCTTCCTTATTCACTGTCCAGCTTTCACATGCATATGAGGCTATTGAAATACCATATCTAGGGTCAGGTGCAACTTAGTTCTCCTCCTAATATTTTTGCACTTTAGAGCAGTCTTGTGCTTACCATAGAGTACTGTTATAATTACATGAGAATATGTGGAGAGCTATGAACAATGTTAGACATGGTTGGCAATTTGGGGGCTTGGGTTTGCCCCATAGAGCAGATGGTCTGATGTTCATTCTTCAAGCCCTGTTCTTTCACGTCGAGTTCAATCAACACGACTTTGGAACTGTTGGCGTGGGACTGCTTGCTTCATTTCTTTTCTTTCTTTTTTTTAAATTGAGAACTTTATATATTTAATTTTCACCACAGTTCCTATCATATGGATAAGACACTGAATCCTAGAGAAGCTTCCAAACCTTCCCACAGTCACATAGCCATATGGGGGATGTGATTTAACAGGTTGCCTCTAGGGCATTCATTCCCCTTCAATACAATGTTGTTGTTGTTAAGTGCCGTCGAGTTGATTCTGACCCATAGCAACTCTGTATAGGGTTTCCAAGGAGCAGCTGGTGAGCTTGAACCACTGACGTAGTTCAAACGACTTTGCAATCTGACACATTAGCCCACAGCGCCACACCAGGGCAGTGGTTACAAATTGGGCTGTGAACCTTAAGGTTAGCAGTTCGAAACTACCAGCTGTTCTGGGGGAGAAAGATGAGGCTTTCTGCTCCCATAAAGATTTACAGCCTTGGAAACCCTGTACAGGGTCACTATGAGTCGGAACCGATTCCATGGCACAGAACCACCACCAGGTTGACTGGAGTCCTGGTGTGGCACTAGGGATTAATGCGCCAGACTGCAAAGCCATTTGAACTGTAAGGTCAGCAATTCAAGCTCACCAGATGCTCCTCGGAAAACCTATACAGGGTCGCTATGGGTCAGAACCGACTCGACGGCACTTAACAACAACAACCCTCCTCTTTGGGTCTCTTGCTCTCTCTCCCTCCACAATGCATAACATACCTTTTCTGTACTCTTCAAACAACCCTCTTTGAATAATTTTGTTTTAAAAAAACTGTTTTTATGATCACTGCAGACTGTGGCTATGAGTCTAGCTCTTTCCCATACACCGACTGCTAGACACTTTACAAAAAGAGTGTCATGGAGTAGCTTCTCAGCAGACTGTACCTAAGTCCTCGGCACGGTGACAACCTCGCATCCCAACTCCCATCCCTGCTCTGCTCTTCATTTCTTTTTTTAAAAAAATATTTTCTTGTGAATTGAGTGAAGATTAACAGACCAGATCATCAGTTTTACCCTTAACCAATCATATGTTTTACTAAGATTACAATCACCTCTCTGCAACAACAGTGATCCTGCTTCCTCCCTGTGGCTTCCCTTTTAACATCTTACTTTTCACATAACAACAAAGCAAAAATATTCCATGTATACATACAAAACAAAGAAATGTATCTTCATTTAAATGTCCAGAGGGCACATTCTGCAGCCAGCCTCCTGCGCACACCCACACAGCTGGTTTATTTTCGCTTTCTATTGAGGATCTATTGCGCCTAAGTCATTGTCAGGAAACCAGAGATTTGCTGGTTTTCATTAAAACATTAAGTGGACTCAGCTCATAGGCACTGTCCAAAATTGTAGACGATATATGTTTGTCTTTTGGCAGCAGAAGCCAGAAGGCATTCTGGACCTTTTCCATCCACCTGACTACTTCAGCCCTACAACGCTAGGCTAGGCTATGGTGCACTAAGCAATTCTCACACCATTCAAACCAGCTCATTTTTAGGTCTTAGACGACCAATCTTGCCTTTCTGTTCTTTAGACTTCAGTTTCAAAGGCCTTCTGGTTTTGTCCCTAGATTCTGGAGGCCATAGGGCCATGCGGCTCCCTCTGCAGGGCATGGAAGGGAAAGTACAGTAGGAATGGCATGATATCCCTGGGGCTTGGGATATTCATGAAGTCTGCATACTGCTAGGAGCTGATGGTAGTGCAATAAACGAGGTATCACTATCGGGTTTTTTAAATCACTGTATCTGCTTCTGAAACCAATGTGTCTTTCCACTTTCAAAATCTTCCCTAGGGATATACAGCAGGTGTCCGACAAGCCTATGGTAGCTGGTTCTTCCTTTCCTATGACTCCCACCACAGTCTGTTCTTTGCCTCAATCCCAGTGGGGTTACTGCAGTGATGCCACCCACACTCAACACCAATGAACTTGAACCTAAGCTCACCTGGACTTCCTTTGGATGGTGAGGTGGTAGCCATGACTGGTTCCGGGTGATGCTGTAAGGCTGGACCAAGACTAAAGCAGCTTGGCTAGCCCTGAGTGGCTGCCCATCGAATTTCACCACTTTCTTGTACTGGCCTCAGGTGCTGTCAGACACTGGGCATAGTTGGCCTTGAAATATTGACTTGATTTACTTCTGAATGCCTCAGGGCCTCTTCTCTAAGAGAAGCTGTAATTTAGTTTGTGAAGAACCAAGTGACAGAGACTGGTGGAAACCAAGGGGAGCCCTGAGCCACGTTCTACTTCTTCACCTGAGAGGTTCGAGGTATTCTTGGGATGTAGTCTATTTTTCACTTGCTAAAGCATAAAACTTGGCATTGGGCACCCAAACCTGGTGCATCTGACAGCATTTAGGAAGTATAGTAGCTCCTTATTTCTTTCAAAGAGAGAGAATTTATGTGGAGATCCACAACCTTTAACAGGGCTTCAAGATATTTGCAGTTCAGTGGACCAGACAGGAATTTCCAAGCAACCAAAATAGCACGGCTTCCTGGCTTGACAAAGAAGCCATTGAGGTAGTGGTAAAGATCCCAGACGTAATATCGCTGACGTTGTATGATTTAAAAATATGCTAGTTTGTCAGTTATATGATGATCCCCCCCCATGTGATCTGATGGGATCTAATGAGGCTTGAAGGTGGGCCACACCACCCTGAATCCCAGCACAACTTGACCATATTATGTACAGGAGATTCCTAGGTGTGGCCCGCAACACCTTTTATCTTACAAGAGATAAAAGGAGAAAGAAGTGAGCAGACAAGGTCCTTATTACCACCCAGAAAGAAGAGCCAGAGTGGAGGGCACCCCATGGACCTAAAGTTACTAGACCCAAAGGAAGACACAAAGACACATGGAGAGCTCTAAGGGTCTACACTTACAAATGAATGGTCCACTGAAGGTTTTGACATCTAATACCTGGTACAAGCAGGACATAATATTTTTCTAGCTCTATGTGCCTCACACATAGATGAATGGTTACGATTTGGGCTGCGAACCTCAAGGTCAGCAGTTTGAAACTACCAGCGGTTCTGCTGGAGAAAGATGAGGCTTTCTGCTCCCATAAAGATTTACAGCCTCGGAAACCCTGTACAGGGTCACTATGAGTCAGAACCAACTCCACAGTTCTTAACAACAACAACATGTGCCTCACATAGGTGACCCTACAGAATGCAGAAATTATCAAACAATATCATTACTATCCCACGCAAGTTAAATTTTGCTGAAGAAAATTCAAAAAACGGTTACTGCACATTGACAAGGAGCTGCCAGAAATTCAAGCCCAATTCAGAAGTGGATTGTGGGATATCATCGAGGTCAGCTGGATCTTGGCTTAAAACAGAGAATACCAGAATGATGCTACTGTTGCTTTACTGACTAAGCGAGAAGGCATCCAACTGTGTGGCTCAGAACAATCTATAGATGACATTGGAAATTCCAGAACACTTAATTGTACTCCTGTGGAACCTGTGCATAGAACAAGAGGCAGTCATTGGAACAGAACAAGAGGATACTTGTTGCTAGGTGGGATTGAATAGGTACCAACTCATGAACAACAGAAGGAAACACTGCCCAATCCTGGGCCAACCTGGTAATCATTGCTACATTTGAGCCCATTGATGATGCCACTGTGCCAATTCATCTCGTTTGGGGTCTTCCTCTTTTTCTCCGACCCTCCACGTTATCAAACATGATATCCTTCTCCAGTGACTGGTCCTTCCTGACAATATGTCCAAAGTATGAAAGACAAAGTCTGGCCATCCTGGCTTCCAAGAAGCACTCTGCCTGTACTTCTTCCAACACTAATCTATTAGCTCTTTTGACAGTCTATGGTACTTTCAATATTCTCCTCAAACACCATAACTCAAATGCATCAATTCTTTTATGATCTACTTTACTCACTATTCAACTTTCACATGCATATGAGGTGATTGAAAACACTATGGCTTGCGTCAGTCACACCTTAGTCCTCAGATTGATATACATTGACAGAGAACTTCCAGAGGTTCAAGCCAGTTTCAGGAGAGGATGTGGAATGAGGGACATCATTGCTGACGTCAGCTAGATCTTGGCTGAAAGCAGAGACTACCAGAAAGGTATTTACTTGTGCTTTATTGACTACGCAAAGCTTTCGAGTGTTTGGATCATGATAAGCTATGGACAACATTGTGAAGTATGAGTATTCCAGAACACTAAATTGTGCTCATGAGGAATCTGTACATAGACTTAGAGGCAGTTGTTCGAACAGAACGGGGACAGTGAATTTTTTTAAATTAGCAAAGGTGCGCACCAGGGTTGTATTCTTTCACCATATTTACTCAATCTGTATGCTGAGCAAATAATTAGAGAAGCTGGATTATATGAAGAAGAAAGTGGTATCAGGATTGGGATTAAGTTCATTAACAATTTGTGATATGCAGATGATACAACCTTGCTTGCTGAAAGTGAAGAGGACTTAAAATATTTATTGATGAAGATCAAAGACCACAAAGTTCGATATGGGTTTCACCTCAATGTAAAGAAAGCAAAAATCCTCACCACTGGACCAATAACTAATATCCGTATAAATAGAGAAAATATTGAAGCTGTCAAGACTTCATTTTTCTCAGATCAGCCATCAACATTCATGGAAGCAGCAGTCAGGAAATCAAAGAACATATTGTTGCACTGGGCAAATCTGCTGCACGAGATCTCTTTAAAATACCGAAGAACCAAGAGGATACTAAGTATTTTAAAACCAGGAAAGGTGTTTGCCATACGTATTCAATGTGTATGCTGAGCAAATAATCTGATCAACTTGAGTATATGACTAACACGGCATCAGGACTGGAAGAATCAGTCATTAACTACCTGTGATATGCACATGACACAACCTTGTTTGTTGAAAGTTAAGAGGACTTGATGCACTTACTGACGAAGAGCAAAGAACACACAGGCTTCAGTATGGATTGCAATTCAGTGAAAGAAAACAAAAATTCTCACAACTGGACCAATAAATTTACACACTAAACGGAGTAAAGATTGAAGTTTTCAAGGATTTCATCTTACTTGAATCCAGTCAACGCTCCGGCGAGCAGCAGTCAAAAGAGAAAAAATGAAAAGTCTCCTAGAAACAAAACAGATTGGGCGAATTTGTTGCAAAAGTCTTCTTTAAAGCGTTGGAGAGTAAAAATGTCAGTTTGAGGACTAAGGCATGCCTGATCCAAGCCATGGCGTTTTCAATGGCATCATTTGCCTGTGAAAGACTAGACAATGAATAAGGAAGACTGGAGGAGAATTAATGCATTTGAATTATGGTGTTGGTGCAGCATATTTAAAGTACCATGGACTTCCAGAACAACAAACGTCTGTCTTGGAAGAAGTAGTCAGATGCCCCTTAGAAGCGAGGATGATGAGATGTCATCTCACGCACTTTGGACATGTTATCAGGAAGGATCATTCCCTGGAGGACAGCATGCTGGGTAAGGTTGTTGCTGGTAAGTGTTGTTGAGTCGTAGAGGGTCAGTGAAAAGAGGAAGACCCCCAATGAGATGGTGTGACACAATGGCTACAGCCGACCATAGTAATGACGGTGTAGGACTGGTGTTTTGCTCTGCTGTGCCTTGGGTTGCTAAGAATTAACAAAAAAAACATGTGCCTGACAGGGAATCCCTGATGTGGTGTTGTGGGTTCATGCGCTGGACTGCGAAGTCGGTGGTTCAAACTCACCAAATGTTCCTCAGAAGGCCTGTCCAGGGTCATTATGGGTTAGAACTGGCTTGATGGCACTTAACAGCAGGCTGTTTGGGCATAACATTTTCATTTTTGAGCCATAATTCAGTCTGCAGGCAGGAAAGCTGTGATGGGCGCTGGGAAGCTGGGTTTCTCTGGCTCCAGGTCACTACCTCTTGACCTAATTTTATGAACCTAATTTTAGGAAGATGCAGAGTTGCTTTACTTCACTGCTGAGATCAGTATGTAGTTTGGGAAGGGAAGTATCTGGATTATTTTGAAAGAAACAAAGAGTACTATCAGCAGAGTGGACAAGGGCAATAAAATGAAAGCTGTTTTGTTTTCATTGTGTCGTGTGGGATGTCTGAAGGGCGCCAAGTTCTACGTTTGGGATAGGTAAATCTGTTAGTAAGTCAGCGGGCAACTTTCAGAGCCTCTGTGACAAGGTTGCTTAGTCACAAACAGCACAGCTTCATTGTTTTCCTGCAGGAGCTCTGCTCCGACTCAACAGTTGGCCTTTAAACTGCAGGAAGGGCTTTCTTTCTGCTCTTGTTTGGCCTCACCGAGCCACTTTTACAGCCGACCCAAACATGGCCCTGAATACTCTGCCCATGACCACTCCTGAAACGGAAGCAGCTTTCTTGTCTACTCTTGCCTTTGATTTTTAGGGTTATGTAAAGAAAAGGGTCCTCAACTTTAAGGGGGGAAAAAAAATCTTGAAAGTAAATTCCATGATGGGAATTAGAAAGGAATGAAATCCTTCACCAAGACAATAAAAAATGAAAATCCTCCTAGAAACAAACGGATGAGAGTAGGCGTATAGGCAGGCGGTCCCCGGGTTACAAATGAATTCTGTTTCTAAATCTGTCTTTAAGTTGAATTTGTACATACAACAGTTAGGTAGGTACAGTTCATACTGGACGTCCATCATATGTCTGTCTTAGAATCTAGTATATAGTGTAATGTATGAAAACATTCACTTCTGTATACACTAAGGAAGACCGTACAATTGATGCATTTGAGTTCTGGTGTTGGAGAATACTGAAAGTACCATGGACTGCCAGAAGAACAAACAGATCTGTGTTGGAAGAAGTGTAGCCAGAGTGCTCCTTAGGAGCTAGGATGGCCAGACTTTGTCTCTCATACTTGGATATATTATCAGAAGGGCCCAGTCCTGGGAGAAGGACATCATGCTTGCTAAAGAGGAGGGCTGGCGAAAAAGAGGAAGACCCCAATGTGTTGGTTTGGTACAGTGGCAGCAGCAATGGGCTCAAGCCTAACAGCAGAGGAGCAGGTGGTAGATTTGAACTGCCGACATTGTGCTTTGGCTGTATGTAATTGGACATTCGGAACTCAGAGACTGCCTCTATTTCGAAAGTAATCCAAAGATCTAAAAGCAGTCCATCAGAGGCCACTGAAACAGCCCATGAGCCACTTTCATAACTGCTAATGGGGGAAGAACAAATTATTCTTGTGTTTAAGTGTAGTTTGGAAAAGTCTTGATCTTTCTAGAGTAAACACACTGACCACACTATAATTTAGTTGGTATTTTACAAACTTTATTAAATAATGGGCATTACTTTCCTTATCTTATATACAGTATTTAAACTAGGCTTGCCTAGATATACTTGTCACAGAGTAGGTGTAAAGTGAACTTATATAAAAACAATTTGAACCATCAGTACAGGGACTTACGAGGAACTTGACATACATTTAAGTACATAGGACTTTTCTTCCTCCCAATTATATACACCCAGCCCACCTCCAAAAGAAACAATTTTAAACAAAAGTATTTAATTGATAACTCTGAGGAAAAACACGAACATGATTATGCATATACACACAGCTCTCAAGATCTGCATCCTGGCTGACAGAAGTCACAGGTGACTCTACCAACACAGTTTGTCCCAGAACCTGTACCCAGCACAGACCTGGAGACAGTTAGACAGCCTCCTTCAGGCAGAGGAACCCATTCCGATAGTTGGTATCAAAGCCGGGCAGTAAGAGTTGATAACTTCTGAGATAAAGATAGCAAAAAGAATATGAAAAATGTAGAATTTGGGTCAAAGTAAAAAGCACAAATGGAAAAGTGCTGGGACAAGATTTGGTTAAGTTCGTTTTTTTTATAGGTCATGCAAAAGCATTTACGAACACCTCTAACAAATGTAAAAACGTACTTTCTTGATTTTTGTTTTTAATTTTCTGATGCTGCTGCACCTAGAAAACCCGTAGATGCTAAAATGAAGGCAATGGAAAGAGGAGTGTTTCCAGAACCAGGCTGTTCAATACTGATTTTGTCTTGTAAACTACAAGAAGACTACAGAAGAAATCGGGGTGCTGTATTTTTGTTATTTAAAAAGAAAAATGAATTCCTTAGGTACCCTACTTGTAAAACAAGGATGGTCACATTTTATGTTTAGAGGTCACTAATTCAAATTATTACTTACCTTTAAGTGAAAAACTTAGCGCCCCCTTTTTCCCCTACATATGATCATATTTTTAAAAAATGGAAATGGAGAAGACTTGAGAGGGGCCACAGAATGTCAAACTGCTTACAATGAGAATACAGACTCTACTGTTGGAGAGAAGATGTTCTTGCAGCAGTAACTGGACTGGTCAATACAATGGAATCTTTTTTATGAAGTAGCAACAATTTTGCCTCTTTTTCTTTAGTGTCGTCTTTGATTTTGCTTTTTTCCTCAGAGTCTTGCCTTTGTTTTTCTGTCCCCCCATGAGGAGGTGAGTACTGGTATAAACAATCATACTCAACTGCTATTTTAAGACCACAGTTGCAATTTTTAAGTATGATGTCATTAGTTATAACTTAGTAACCAAGGAGTCTGTCCTTTTATGTCTCCAAACACCGAAGAAAAGCGCCCCCCCCCCCCCATGTTACGTCTTGTATAGAAAACACACTCTTGTCACATTCCCGAGTCAACGATTCCTCAGAAGTGGGATGAGGCCATTTGGGTGAATCCACAACTCATGAAGGGACTTATGAAAATAACTACTTTGGCCAAGGTAACTTGAAAGTGCTTTGTCTTATTTTAGCTTATGGTTTACTTTGTGTTGGCTATTTGTTGGTATAGAGGGTTTATATGTATGTATGTGTGTGTGTGTGTGTGTATGTCTACCTTAACTGTCGTCACAGGAGGAGAAGAGCTCCTTGTCCCCAGATGTTATCCCTTCTTTTCTCAGACTTAGGTCAATTTACATTTTATTGAAGATAGATTTCTTTAAGCCATAAATGGAAATAATTTATTTCACCCCAGTAGTCTTAAAATAAAAAACATAAGCAGCACATTATCCAGGCTTTGTCCAGGAATACAGGGATGGATGTTTGCTTAGAGCACATTGGTTCTGCTCCATTCTGATCTTCAATAGTTGCACAATTTCGGCATCCCGGAGCACTGATGTCGGAACACCAGCATAGAGACCCGGAGACGGGCCATGTAGTCTACACTCCAATTAGAGATCTCTGGCTTATGTTATTTTAGGGTCTTCCCAGATTTAAACTTAATTCCTTAATGTAGCTTTAGTTATGTTTCTTTTTAAGACACTTGAAAAAGCCTCCTTGCTGCTTGGCGTCCTAGGAGAAGACCACTCATGGTTTCCACAGAATACCAGAGGATTGTTGCATTTTTGAGAGTCTGGCACTGTTGTCCAGTAGTGGGAAAAATATCATGGCCATCATAAAATAAAAAAGCCTAAAAATCTTCCAGTAAGATCGTCTCACGTGAAATCTAACGATCAGCATCAGATAAATGAACTGTTTGATGCCGACCTCTGCTACAGTACAATCCTGGCTGTTCATCACTGTTCCAAAAAGTTGTGCTGTAAAGGAAAGTATATTACACACTTATGGCTACTACAAAATTGCTTTCATCTGGTACATATAAAACACCTCATCAATATCTGTCATTTATGAGCACAGTGCACCAATCCAGGTAGCTATTGGTACGACGTTCAGGCAAAGCTACTTGAACTGAGACACTGAAATTTTTCCCGTAGAGACTGGACGATGTTTTGTTGGTTGGGCGATGGCCCCCTCCAGAGATAGCCATCCAGTTTGTCTGAATCACTGTACGATGTCAGATACGGTGGAAGACCCACTTGGCTAGTTATCGGCTTCTTGGGCGTACGAGGACTATTTAAAGAGTATGTTGTGCTATTGCAGTAGACATTTTCAAAGGAACCGGCTTCCATCATCTTTGGGTCAGATGTCCTTCTATGATCATGAGCTAGCTCTACCTCAGCCTCTTCTTCTGATTTTATTTCCACGTAGTCATCTTCATCTCCCTCAGTCTCTTTGAAGTTGGAAAAATAGTTCTGAGTGGCTATGTGGGCACTTAAGGGCAAATTTCTGTTGACGACGAGAACTTTCTGTGAGTCTTGGAGTGTGAGCTCTGAGCGTTTTCCAAAGCCCTGCTGCTGCTGACTGACACCTCTGAAGCTTCTGTGCAAAGACAGCAGCTGCTCACTAGGGTAGCTGATCGAGTCTGCTGATTTGTCGATCAAGATGGAGGACGACGACTGGGACCGGCTATAAAGCTGAGATTTGGCACTGATGCCTTTCCGCCCCAGAGAGTGATACAGATGGTCCTGGCAGCAGTTCTCCTTGTTGGGCTGACTTACTACCACACTGCGCCGCTGGCTGGGGCCTGGCAGAGCCTCAGTGGTTTGAAGAGAAGGCACGGAGCAGGCTGTGGACAGTTGTCTGGGAGTGCTTTTTGTCCTGATGTCTAGAGTAGTGTATCTGGACTTCATGTCTTCCTCTGGCTGGGGACAGAAATCTGCTAATTCTCCATTACTATAGGTTGAATGTAGAAGCCAGTCTTCACTACCCATCTTCACTGTTTGGGAAGGTGGTGTAGACCTGAGGGTAGAGGATTCTTGCTGGCTGGCCCAGCCATCCTTGTGAGCTTTAAGGGGAGAGTCTCTGAATACAATCTGGTCATACAGCTGGGAATACTCAGCAATCCGGGCACCTGGAAGGCAAATATAGATAGGGTTATTACTTTACGCAAAGATTACAAATTAGAACATAGTATGCTAACCAACAGATTTTGGAAATTGAAACAGCAGACAGGGTTTTAAATGAGGATGTGCAATTACTGAATAAGCAGCTCTGGTAGCGTAGTGGTTATGAGTCGGGCTGTTAACCTCAAGGTCAGCAGTTTAAAACTACCAGCCGTTCTGTGGGAGAAAGATGAGGCTTTCTACTTCTTTAAAGATTTACAGCCTTGAAAACCCTGACTCCGTGGCACACAACGGCCACCAGTCACTGAATACTACTAAGCAACATGAATGAATAAAAGTATCCACAGCTTACTATAAATGTAAATGTCACCCAAAAGCTCACTTAATTTGGTCTCTGGATTAGTTTATTTCAACAGCATGTCTGTTTTATTTCAACAGCAAATGCCCACTATATGAAATGAAAATGTCTGCCATTCTTCATAAACATGGAAGTAGTAATCTCAATGCTGAATGCAGTCAGTGTGCAAAATCAAAGTCAGCACTGAAGGCCTGGTCAATGAGAAGCAGTCACTCAAATTAGCACCAGCAGCCCCTACCCACAGCGCACAGGCTGCCCTGATCTCTCACTGCTCAGACAAGCAGCCCAGGAGGCTGCTCACATGGCTGTTCCCACCTGTCCTCTTTCCAGGCAGCCCTGCATGGTATCTGTCTGGGGAACCAATGTCCAGGTAAGGCCTCCCTTCCAGTACACTTCAAAACCACATCTTTCCCCAACCCCCAGAAGACATTAAGAAAAAAACACCTGTGTATACAGTCGCTAACCCAACATTCTCGAGTGCTGGCTCCAGATTAACGCTTGGCAGTTACTTACAGAAACATCTGCCACTTAAAATCCACCCACGAGGCCATTCTTCCCTCCGCCCCACTTCTGAGTACAGACATTTCTGAAGACATTGAGATGGACAGAGTGGGTCAGCAGAATTTCAGAGAGCAGCCCAGAGATGTCAATTTGCAGAGCTGCTCCCAACTCCCCCCAGTTACAGGACCCGTTGGACCACCTTCGAATCAGATTCCATTGTACCCTATAAACTACTTGTATCACATCTTCCCATTCAAAACGGCATCATATTCCACACATAACTACCTGGCGATACTACGCTTTCTACAGTAAGCTACTTACACCTTTAGCACCCTCTTGTCAGTATTTTAGGCAACAGATTGAAACTAAATATTCATCCCATTGAGTTTCTCTTACTCTTTTGAGTCTACCTTCTGTTAGAACAGAAAGCCGCTGTTATTTTCCGGGCCATTTAATAGCAACTCCTCAATCCCCTCAACACACCTGCCTTCTGCAGCCTCTGCAAACAGCGAGTTTAACGTCTCATGATTAATTTTACAACTAAAGTTATATATGATTTCCAAATCCACATTCCTGGGAAGGACCAAACCAAGCTGCCACAGTGAGGGCAAACAGCGAATTTAATGTCTCATGATTAATTTTATAATCAAATGTATATGTGGTTTTCAAATCCACATTCCTGGGAAGGATCAAACCAAAACTAAACCCACTGCCACTACGTTGATTTTGATTCATAGTGACCCTGTGTTGCTGTTATGTGCCGTCAAGTCAGTTCCGACTCACAGAGACTCTGTGAAGGGTTTCTGAGAGTGGCTGGTGGATTTGAGCCACAGACCTTGCAGTTAGCAGTTCAATGCTTATCCTACAACCCTATAGGACTATTAATTCACAATTTTTCTAGTAACAATATGGGGGAGACTACCTTTTAAGGAGCATAGTAACGACTCTTAAGATCTAGCAGTACATTGAAAGATGTGAAGGCTACAGGTAAGCCATCATCCAAAACCTACTGCTGTTGAACTGTTCCACCTCATAGGAACTCTGTAAGGTGGAGTGGAATGGCTCCACAGAGTTTCCACTCTGTCATCTTTATAGAAGCAGACTGCCACATTTTAAAAAAGTTTTTATTGTGAATTGAGTGATAGTTTACGTGGGAGAACATCGGTTTTACACGCATCATTTCACGGCAATGATAACAATCCCCTCCGTGCATCATCATCCAACAGTATTTGCTTCTATTCCCTCTGGGTTTTTTTTTTTTTTTTCCCTTTTTTTGGGATGTACATAAGAACACTCAGGAATATAGAATTTAAACAATCAAAGGGCACATTCTGCAAGCCTGTCTCCTGGCTGCCAGCACAGTCTTTCTCTTTCCATGAGTCCTCAGCTGCTCCCTCTCTCCATGTCATCATCTGTGCCTCCATCTCTGGTGTTGCTGCTTCTCTGTGTAGGGTCCCACATTCCACTCGTGCTCTTCTCTCTTGATGGTCCTAGGGTCCTCTGTTCCTGGAATGTAAGATTAACCACTCCCCTGCTTTTGTTACAAAACTTCTATCTTTACAGTTGTGACAACTGTAATTAGTCATAACAATTACTCACTATTGAACCATAAGAATCTTATCCCCATCTCTTTTCACCAGACCCGTCTAGACAAGATGAAAACTATTCAGTGGGGATTCTACCTTCTCCTGCACACTCTGAAACAAAACTCCCTCTTGAAAACTTGTAAGCCAGTCATTTTGTGTCCCCTCATTTTAGGTAGCCAATGTCTAAGTTGCCCGTCCCTATCTACCCTGCATACAGAGGGGATAGGATTGATACTTGATGTGAAGACTCCTACCCTCTTAGTTGGTATTTTGAGCTACTACATCCATAAGTATAGGCCAAGGTAATCAAATTGTAGCAATTTACACCTGTTTCCTTTATCAAAAAATTTTTTATCTTCCTCTAGTTAAGTCTGATCATCATGCCATCGAGGCTAGGTCAAATGGGTACTGTCTACAAATTTGGGTGTTCTTGTGCATTTCCCCTCACTTCATATCAGCTGGATGCTTCACACTCAGCTCTAGCCCTCTGTGGCTATGTCCTTGTCCGTGGGCTCAGGTGTCTCCAGGTCTCACCACACTTTGGACCAACCAGCTCCTCTTCTTCTCTCTCTCATCTCCAGGTTGACGGGAGTCTATGGAACGTGGTGGAACTCAGCCATTTCTTCATTGCTGCCTTTCCTTCTCTTTCACTCACCAGTACACCAATGTGGTCGCCAGTGAGCTTACATGCCTGTTCATGTGTTCCCTTTGAGTTTCTCAGATGGCCACATTTTTCTCCTGCCGGCAGCTGCTAGGTTTGGACCACTGATCTGTCAGTTATCAGACAAGCACTTAACTACTGCACTACCAGGTCGCCTTTGCACCCATCTTGTTGTTGTTGTGAAGTGACATTGAGTCAGTTCCAACTCACAGAGACCCTGTATTGGGTTTCTGAGTAGAGACTGGTGAGTTTGAACAGCCGACACTGCTGTTAGCAGTCCTGTGCTTATCCTACATCACTACATGACTCCCACACCCATCTGGGGTTGGTAAGGTGGGTACATCTTTTTGTGGGTTGGTCAGATGCATCCATTGCCATCTCATTGATTCTGACTCACAGTGCTCCTCTCAGACAGAGTAGAAATGCCCCATGGGGTTGCCAAGGCTGTAAATCTTCATGGAAGCTGACCTTTTGGTTAACAGTCGAGCACTTTAACTGCTGTGCCACCATTCTGAAATCTACACTGTTTCATCAACTAGGAAGCCCAACCAAAGGCAGCTGCACCTTTAGATGTCACTGGTTGCCAGTCCAACCATTGAAAATCCGATGGCTTGGCCAAACTCATTCTCAAACTCAATACAGCCCTGAGCCTGTTCGTACAGATGAGCTATGAAGGCTCTGATTTTGTGTTAGGTTCTAAGAAGAAGACAAGTTTGGGGAAGGCAGTAAAAGATGAAAAAAACAAAAACAAAACCCCCTTTACATTGGTTTATTCCAGTACCAAGAGTTCACCAAAAAGTCTTGAAAACATGTACTATCCAGAATATCCCCAGAACATCTCCTGCCTTTGTCATCCTCACCACATTCTCCTCTCCCTTTGCTCAATTAAACCTACCCATTTCTCAAAGACCTTTCTTTTTAATTGATCTCTCTCTCTTTTTATTTAAAAATATATTTTATTGTGAATTATGTAATAGTTTACATGGGAGAACATTAGTTTTCATTCATCCCATCATATATTGTTTCATTGCCATGGTTACAATCCCCTCCATGCATCATTGTTGGGGACTGTCCTCGACACAGTTGTGTTGTTCACGAGTGTTTGGTTCACGAGGAGGGGATATCCAGCGGCGATAGGGATAGCAAAATAATACACAGACAGACAGAAGGAGGGGGACAATGAGGCACCCCGAAACCAGGGTGGATGCATCACTGGTGGGCAGACTTGGGACTACAGGCATCGTGGCCTCTGCAGGCAGCATCTTACTGCCCTGCAATCTTTACTGCATGCCCTCCAAGCTGTAATGCACACCTGGGCCGGCCTGCATCTCGGTTTTATTTAGGGGAGGAGCTTCACACCAAGCTGGGAGGGACTAAGACAAGGTACAGCTGACATCAGTAATTTTCCAGACATTCAGGTAACTTTACATCGTACTTTGCTGGTTCGAATCCCAGGCCTGCAACTTGGTTTCTCAGGCTCAATTAACATATCTATAGCCCCTGAGCTCAGTTGGGGCAAGGTGAAAGGGAAGGACAAAAGGCTTGGGAGGAGTCCCCCTGTTTTGGCTTCCTGAGCCAGGTTTGCAGGAGGACGCGAGACACCCAGGTGAATGGGCGGCACCTGGAAAAGGATTAGGGAGGATGGTTTTTTGGTCTGTAGAACAAAGACCCGGGAAGTAGCTAAGCCATTTTTAGTTAATCCTTTGGAGAAAGGCTTTACCCTTGAAACCTTTACTACAGTCTGGGCTTTTAGGAAAATATCACATTTATCTGTGGATATCAAGGGCTCCATGTATGAAATTAATAAATATAACTGAACACTAAGATGAAAAACAATTTGCCATTAACTGCCAAGTGGCTAGATCTGTTCCTCAGAGCCTGCGACCTGTAACACTCGGGCCTATAGGGCCTCGAACTTCTGACCAGGCCTACATGGTCTGCAATACATCATCAACCAACCAAAGGGTACACCCTGTAAGCCTGTCCCCTGGTCGTCAGCACACAGCCTCTCTCCCTCTCTAGGTCTAGAGTTCCCAGCTGCTCCATCTGTCCACGTCATCGTCTCTGCCTTCATCTCTGGTGTCACTGCTTCTCTGTGTAAGGTCCCGCTCTCCACTCTTCTCCCTTGATGGTCCGAGGGACCTCCGCTCCTAGATTGTAAAGTCAATCACTCCCCTCCTTTTGCGACAAAACATCTACCTTTACATTTCCAACCCTCACAAACAGTCCTGATAACAATTATTCACCATTGTACTACAAGGGACCTACCCCCATCTCCTTTCATTAGGCCTGTCCAGACAGATTGGATACTACTCAGTGGAGATTCTACCTTCCTACACGCCCTCTGGATCTAGGCTCCCTCTTGAAAACTTGTAAGCCAGTTACTTCTTGCCTTTGTAGCCCCACCCCCATTTTGGGTTCCAAGTTGCCCATCCCTGTTTACTCTGTGTGTGGAGGGGGTAGGAACAATCCTCGCTGCAAAGATGTCTTCCCTCTTTTGAGCTATTGCATCCATAGGTCAAGTTCACCAAATTGTATCAGATTACTCTTTTTTTTTTTCCTCTTCTTTCTTCTGGTTGAGCTCTGATCACCCAGTCATTGAAGCCAGGTCAAGTGGGTATTATCTGCAAGTGTGGGTGTTCTTGTGAATATGCCCTCTCTTCTTATCAGCTGGATGTTTCACTCTCTACTCTAGTCCTCTATGGCTATGTCACTGACTCTGGGCCCAAGAGTCCCCAGGTCTTGCTACACTGCTGGCCAACCAGGTCTCTACCCGGATTCACAGGAGTCTATTGAACGTTGTAGGGCTTAGCTCACAGCTTCATTGTTGTTTTTCCCTCACATCCCCTTATTGGTGATGAACATGGTCACCAGTCAGAGCGCATGTCTGCTTGTGTATTCCCATTGAGTCTTAGTCTTGGAAGGGGGTTTGCCCTGAGGGGACCCGACCACTTGCCTTGATGTCTTCTGGGCAAGCAACTTGCTTGTTCTTGTAGTAATCAGTTGGACTGCCGTTATTGTTTTGTATTTTTCCTGCCGGTCTTTCTTTCAAGAAGTATCTTCTGTTCTTCTAGCTGTTCCAGGCTGGTCTGCTTGTCCTTTCAAGTGGAAATTTCCCAACTCAGAGGATTCTTGATGGGGTTCAGGAATCCCCCTATGGTCTTATGTAATGCAGAGGCTCTACAGGAAGCCTCCTTCACTGGGCACATTGTAGCCCCATTTTAGGTATTCCAATCTGACTGATCTCTCTTATGGGAAGTCTATTATACTGGGCATGTGTTCTAGGACTTAGCTATCAGTTGTGCAAGCATCCATACACACATGCACAGTCTTGTGCTGCTACATGTTTGCTATGGGCTGATTTATTATTACAGCTTGGAGAACTTTGTACATTTTGCTCAAATCCCTACAGAGCACATAAGCATAGTTCTACTTTGAAGTAGTCTCAATAGCTACTTCATTACTCAGATAATCTTTTGACTGCCTAATTTTAAGCACAGTGCTAACAATGGATGTGTTTTTCCTCCACCACGGCAGGGAGGCAGCATGGAAATTGGGCAAAGCAGGAAAAGACATAGCGGAAGCCTTTGATGAAATAGTTTCTATAAATAAACAGTTCCTACAGACCCCTGGAGTCCTAGTGGGGTGCTGTGGGTTAATGCGCTAGACTGAAAAGTCAGTTTGAACTGCTAGGTCAGCAGTTTAAGTTCATGAGTCACTCCTTGGAAACCCTATACAGGGTTGCTGTGGGTCAGAACCGATTCGACGGCACTTGACAACAACAACAACAGACCCCTGGTGTGGCGCTGTAGGTTGAGTTCATGTGAGCCACACTGGGCACATTGTAGCCCCATTTTAGGTACAAACTCACCAGCTGCTCCGTGGAAACCCTGTATATGGTTGCTATGAGTTGGAACCAACACACCGGCACGGCACTTAACAACATAGGTAACTCATATGGATTCTTGGTGTGGTGCTGTAGGATAAGCACTGGATGCTAACTGCAAGGTCAACAGTTCAAACCCATCAACTGCTCCTTGGAAATCCTATACAACGGTGTTGCTATGAGTTGGAACCAACTTGACGGCGCTTCACAACAACATATATAACTCATAAAGCTGTTGACGGTTACTGTGGAGCCCTCATTGCTATGGGTCAGTAGGACTGTGCTCCACAGAGTTTCAAAGCTTTCACCTTTCAGAAGCAGAATGCCAGCCCTGTCTTCTGAGGTGCCTCTCTGTGGGTTCGAACGACCAACCTTTCAGCTAGTAGTGGAATGTTTCATCAGAGACTCCCATTGATAACTCATAATTGTTGTCGTTGTTCTGTGTCGTGGAGTCAGTTCCGACTCATAGCGACCCTGTACAGGGTTTCGGAGGCTGTAAATCTTTACTGGAGCAGAAAGCCTCATCTTTCTCTCGTGGAACAGCTGGTAGTTTTGAACTGCTGACCATGAGATTAGCAGCCCGATTCGTAACCACTACGCTACCAGAGCGCCTTGATAATTCACAATACGTGGAGTTTAATCTTTGGACAACAAAGAGTTGACCATTTAACAGCTTTAAACATAAAGTATCTAACCAAATAGACAATATTATTACACCTTCTAAGTATGCTTTTTCCCAAGTATGTGTCAACGTGCCACTGGAAGAGAACTTGACACCAATGTAAATGGCAGTCCACCCACTGCTGTCCCCTTGCTTCCTGCCCACAGAAATCCTGTAGGACAGAGCAGAACTGTTTCTTATGGTTTCCAAGATGATGAACCTTTATGGGAAAAGACAACTTCATCTTTCTCTCGTGAGTGACTGGTGGGTTTGAACTGCACCTGTCACCATAGCAAGAGCTATCACAAATAGATTCCCTTGCCCAGACACATAGGAAACATGACAATGCTAGCTTACAAAGCTTAGTGTTAACCAGTGGGATCAAGGGTTCACCTCCTCCTGGTATTAACAGTCTCTATAAAACCCTGGGGACTCCTGATGTGGCGCTGTAGGATCAGCACTGGACTGTAAACCACCAAGTCGGCAGTTCAAACCCATCAGCTGCTCCTCAGAAGCCCTATACAGGGGTGTTATGAGTTGGAACTGACTTGACAGACTTAACAGCAACATGAAGATCCCTGGGGGCGCTGTAGGATAAGCACTGGACTGCTAACTGAAAGGCTGACAGTTCAAATCCACCTGCTGCTCTGAGGAGAAAGATGAGGCAGGCTTACTGTTTCCAGAACGATTTATAGCCTCAGAAACCCTATACAAGGTCATGATGACTTGGAATCAACTTGATGGCAGTGGATTTATTTTGAATAAAACAAGTACATGATCTTGCCACGACAATCTCAGTATTGTCTTCAGGTCATTTTCCTTTTTGCAGGTTTAAAGGTAGAAGAATTCTCATGACTACAGGTCAAACTTTGAAGAGAACCTTGCTCAGGAAAGAATGAAGCATGCCATCTTTAATACAGAGGAGTAAAATCAGTGTCTCTAATGGATGCTTCAGATACATACGGCATAAAATGATCATTTTGCAGGGCGGGAGATTTCTCCCATGTGAAACATCACAAACAATGGGTAATCAAAGGCACCCTTGGCTTCAGAGACTATCAAGGGGGTGGGGAGACCCACTGACAAGGTGGTCTGCATGCTGCAACAGGCTCTAAAATGTGGGAGCAACTAGACCTGGTTGGGTGATTTCTAGGCGGATATTTGACCAGGGGCCTGTAAACCCCGCTAGAGAGTGCGATAAAGATGCTCGGGAGTTTCAGCAGCTGAATAGGGCGTTCCTCCTTCTGCACAACACCGAGAGCAAACTCCTGGCAAAGTGGCAAGGCCCACACGAAGAAGTCTGGAGACTCGGTCCATTCGGTTACGATGTCCTGTGCCCAGATAAACAAGAGAGAGAAAAGGGGGCATCACGTCAACCAGGTGAAAGCCAAATGGGCACAGGAAGTGGTCTCCATGCCCCCAGATGGAAGAAGTGTAGGGCCCCAGAGAAGGCAGGCCCTGAGCAAGGAGCTCCTCATTGGTGGGAGAATGCCGATAGCAGCCCACCGTGTCAGGAAAGGACCCAGACACAAAGCTGGGAACAGATCCCGCGGGATCCCAAGAAAACACCAGGAAGTAAAACAGAAATGAGAACTAAAATGGAGAACAAATCAACGCAAGCCCCAAACTGAAACCACGTCACACTTAACCAGGGCATGAAAAAGACAAGGTAAACTGTTCAAGGTAAATTGTACCACCTCCTGATTCCATCTCGAGAGGACATGCGTCTATCAAGGTTGGAGCTCTTGCTTTTCACAGTGGACGATTCACATCAAGACACCAGGCCCAGGCAAAATTCACTGCCACCAGAAACATCAGTATCATCATTTCTCTTGTTCTGAGAAGAGCTCTGTGAATTCTGGCCCCAGCCCAGATTCACTCAGTGGTTTCAACTGTCAATTTGCTCACACACAATTGTTTCCAATTGCCTTCTAGGTCAGAAAAAACTGCCCTTTTACATCTGGGGACTCAGTTGCTTTCACTAACAACAAACCAGTTCATAACACCAAATGGACACAGATCATGTTAAGCCAACTTCTCAGGAAGAAAATATATGTGTCCTATTCTGTCTCAAATTCATACAAAAATTGCTTTAAAGCTTATTTAAAAAACAACAACAACAACAACAACACAAAAACCTCAAAGAAGAGGCTGTGAAATCTTTGACGTATCAAATCTAGGATTTTAACGTATCAAATCTAGGATTTTAACTTCTCAGAAAAATCAGCATTCAACGGCCCACAGAGCACAGTTCTCCCTTTGCATCACTCAACCTGACAGCAGCTGGTGTGGTTCTTGTTTTTTTACTGTCTTCTGTTTGGATTTAGCTCTAAAAAGATTACAGCTTTACATCAATCACAAACATTCCAGAATGAAGAAAAGCAAAACAAAACAAAAAACACCCTGTGGATTCCTATCTTAAAACTTTCAGATTTAGTTATCCTTAGGTTTCCATGGAGATGAAGAAATTCCCTCCCCAAGGTGGGGCATCAGTGGTGTGAACCTGGTCATCCAGAGACTGTATCCTCACCTGTCCTCAGACTGAGCCATCTGGTTTTTAGGTTCAGTTGGAGGATTAATGCCAGTCACTAGACATTAAAGTGGTCCTTTTGCAAGGAAACCTGGGGTTGCTTTATGAAGCCACACTGCTTTCAAAGGCAGATTTGTGGACCACCGAGCAAAACACAGCTCCTCAGGGGAGAGTGGTGGCCCTTGAGTCTTTCCACTGTGGTCACTGTTAACGTTGGTCCCTCAGGACCCCCTAAGGTAGCCACAAGAGAAGATCTCAAAGCAGGAACTTCTCATTCCCTCCACCCTAACCTTTCTCCTATCACACCCCAGATCTTGGTTTACTTCTTCCCAGAAAAGATGTTGAACCCACACTACGACATTTCTTTACAGAATGTTATACAAAAAGCCAACGAGATGGCAGGCTTTACAAAAGCCATTTAAACAAATCAAATTGTAACCAAAGTTAAAAGGAGAACACAAATACATGAGCTCTAGAGTCCTGGTGTGGCGCTGTGGGTTAATGTGTTGGATTGAAAAAGTGGTGTGAACTGCAAGGTCGGTGGTTCAGGCTCACCAGCTGCACCTTGGAAACCCTATACAGGGTCACTATGAGTTGGAACTGACTTGACAGCATTTTAACAACAATGACAACAACAAGTGTGAACAGTTAAAAAAAGTGCCAGAAAGACTTTTTTATGTGTGTTATTTGTAATGGTGGTGGTGGTGTGCCGTGGAGTCGGTTCCGACTCATAGCGATCCTACATAGTGTTTCTGAGGCTATATATTTTACGGGAGAAGAAAACCTCATCTTTTTCCTACAGAACGTCTGGTAGTTTCAAACTGCTGACCTTGAGGTTAGCAGCCTGACTCGTAACCACTATGCTGCCAGAGTTCCTTGCCATTTAGAATAAGTAGGTATTTTTGTTGGGAATTCTGCAGCCAAGTGCAGCCCTATCTCATACGATTCTAAACCCTAAAAGCTTACATGTCCTCTTTCTCCTCACCAATTACTGAAACACGGGTTAAAACTGAGTACAGTTTTCCATAATTTGTTGTTGTTGTTAAGTGCCGTCGAGTCGATTTCGACCCATAGCGACCCTGTATAGGGTTTCCGAGGAGTAGCTGGTGAGCTTGAACCACCAACCTTGCAGTTCAACTGACTTTGCAGTCTGGTATATTAGCCCACAGTGCCACACCAGGACTCCTTCCACACTTAGTTGTTTTTGTTATCATGTGCCGTGGAGTCGGTTCTGACTCACAGCGACCCTGTACAGGATTTCTGAGGCTGTAAATCTTTTCAGGAGCAGAACGCCTCATCTTTCTCCCACGGAACAGCTGGTAGTTTCAAACTGCTGACCTTGTGGTTCGCAGCCCGATTCATAACCACTATGCTACCAGAGCTCCTTTTCCATAATTTAAAACCGGAATCCTATGGTGACACTGTTACAGGCCCAACAAGACCCAGCGACACGCCCTTCATTTGGTTCACTGGAAGTAAAGTAAGAGAAGATAAGCAATGCTTGTCAGTGACCTCTGAGATCATACCGTTTGACTGCAAGGTCAAACATGTGACATGCATAGGTGTGAGGCCCTTTAGGGTCCGACACCTGTGCTCACAGCTTACTATCGAGAAGGAAAGAAAGCATGGTAAACATACCAATGGCAGCCCCTCCTTGCTTCTTCTCTTCTAAGATGGCAGCTAGGTCTTTGTGGCTCAAGCTGTGCTGCTGGCTGGCCGCCGGTGGCTGCTCCAGCTCTGGACTTTTCACTTTTAAAAGTTGGTTTGCCTTCTTGATCTTCTGGCTATATTGCCTAGCCATCAAGAACACCCTGCTTTTTGTTTTGTCTGTGGTCTCTGTGCCAGGCTCGAGGATTTCTGGGTCTGTTGGGGACAGACTGCTGGTGGCCAGGTCATAGGGGTTTTCCATAGCGGGCAGCTCGCTGGCCAGGGAGAGCCGGTTCAGACTCATAAAGGAGCTGTCGTTAGAAATCAGGTCTTCCTCCAGCGGGTGGTTGGTTCGGCCAGCTCTGCTGGTCCTGTTCTTCACAGGGGTGAGGTGGAAAGTTGGGCTCTCTGCGAATGACAGGGTGGACGTGGACCGGACCGAGTCCTGGCCCGGCTCAGGCGTGCTGCCCACGTGCGGCCTCTCTGGCATGTCGTCCTGGCTCACGGGGAACGCAGCGAGGAGACGCTCTCTGGTTTTGTCTTCGTTCTTCTTGATGTAATTCTCAAGATCATTCCAGATTTCATCTACTTCTTCTGACAGCTTGTCAGATATGGACTTATCTGCTGTGGCCAAATGACAGCTGGGGGAGTTATACAGCAGACTGAGGTAGTGGTTCTCGGAGGGAGCCTGGTGGAAGGGCGATTCGTCCTCGCTGAACTGGAGGCTGTCTTGAGACATGAATGGTCTCAGGCTGTCACAGCAGACAAAGTCAGCCTCCAGACCTAAGAAGGTGCTCCTCTTGGGCCGTTTGAGGCTGCTGCACTTAAAATCCAGCGGTGGAGGCTCAGGGAGCCCGATAGTGTCATAGATGTTCTCCTCCACCACCTTGAGGTCATAGGTGCTTGGGGTGGATACCTTTCTACCGCTCTGAGCCCCATCTCTTCTCACACGAGGAGTGCTCTTTTCTGGGCCAGTTGGCTGCTTTGAGAAGGTTAGCTCCAAGCTGCTTTTGGGGCGAACAGAGTCTCTGGCTGTTTTTGGGGGAGTGGATTCAGTTTCTTCTCGCTGAGCGACCATTAGTTTCAAGTCCTCGTAACTTATATTATCATAGACGTGGTCTATGTCATCAATGGTCAGCTCCACAGAGGACTCAAACGGAGGCACTCCGTCCTGCCCATTGGCGGCTGGGCCGTTCTGCAGTGCCCTTTGGGGGCTGTACTGAGAGCCAGGACCGTCTCTGAGTCTTACTTCGGGGGTGCAGGTGTTGCTCTCCCCAGCACTGCTGGCCCTCCTCACCACCCTGTGGCTGGAGCCGGAGGCCTCTGTACACGGAATCTGCCCCATGTGCCAGCTGCAAGGGCGACTGGAAGCAGTCTCCTCACTCAGTCTGCTGGAGTTCAAGTCTGAGGAGGAGAAGGACGGCACGAACATCTGATAGTCGTCCTCGTCCTCATTCTCCTGTGGGGACCGCCGGCTGGGGAACAAGGCTTGCCTGATCTGAAGGTCGGTCCAGATGTTCCTCACGGCCCCGGCTCCGCTCAGCATGCTGAGGAGGGTGGAGCTGCTCGGCTGACTTTTCCTTGGGGTGGGAGGAGGCCCTGCTGAAGTCAGCTGGGGAGACCCTTCCTCTCGGGAAGCCTGAGGAGGTCAGAGACATAGAGGAGCTGAGTACAACATCATGGAGCCGTTCTCCTGTATTCACACACGGTCTCTGCCCTACACTGTAACAGACTTAACTAAAATGGCTGTTTTTAATTCACTTGTAAAGCACTTCTATTATTTGTTAAAGGGGTAGAAAAGAGAATAACTAATATTTATTTACAAACTAAGCTAGGTCATTTCTCCAAACATACTGTGTACAGCCATCCCATATATTCAACATGACAGGGTCAGTTTCATAGCAAGGAAACTTGCTCCACACAGTTGGCTAAGGTTAGGACTTAGCCCAGGTCCTGCCCAATGCAGAGACTCAGCTGAGTTCAGAAAGCTCTTAGATACTTCACATAAGTATCTTAAGATACTTGACAAATACTCATTAAAGAAATGAACGTATATAGGGCTTAAAGGTCATGGTGTCCTATTAACGACTTTCTCAGAAGCCTCAAACCCAGGGCTTCACTCCTAGGGCCTTCAGTATACCAGAGGTTCTTGTCAGAGACCTAACTCCATACCCCATTCCGCGGGGTTCCTTAAACCTGCAGATCTACCAGGAACCTGACCAGCGGGACGAGTCCCCTTGGTTCATAGATTCTAGGCAAAGAGCCTTTTGTTTCAGGAAATGTAATTTTATCCACTAATGAAAATTTTACTTTCCTTCACAATACAGTTAATTAAGTAGTATTTAGTTGTCTGTTAGAAAGTCAAGTATGAGTGTCATGAACTATTTCTAATCAGAGAAAACAATGGGGTCCTTTATAAGTTGGAGCCTTCCTAGCAGCGGCTGAATTGTGCAGTTGATTACCTGATCATGCTGTTTTGTAGGTGTAAGGAATCGCTCCAAAGGTCTGATCAAGCTAATTAGTAGCCAGGACATAGTTTCTGATCAAATTAGCAAGAAATTTCATCCCTTGTCTATGAACCTGGTATACACGTTGCCTTGGAATTTCTGTATTTCTTTTACCTATGTATCTATCTACCTAATCTACCAATTGCTTCAGAATATATATGTTTACATTTTGGATCTTGTTGGGAATTGATTACAACCCCAAAAGGAGAGAGAACTATTTAAGTTATTGCCAAGGAATATTTCCTTTTGTAAAGTTTTTATTCACTAGTGAATCTGCTTTTAGTATACATTTAACACATTACTGTGGGGAAATGGGATTTTACTACCAGGCACACCTGGTGCCTTCTCTGTTGTCTTCAGATTTTATAAGGTTTAGTTAGTCCCCACATAGCGATCTGATTGGATAGTTTCTTAAAAGTGCTTGAAATGGTAACTTTCAGACCCTTTGATGGGAGTTGTCCCGTGTGGCCCTGGGAAGGGCTGGTCTTGACGCTATCCGTTTGACCTCTTGAAAGACCAGGGTGCTTTCTGCAGGGATCTCATTTATGAAAACACAGTGGGTTTAAAAAAAAAAGAAAAGAAAATCTAAATCTCATGCCATATTTGAGGGCAACAAACCAATCACTGTTAGTAAGTTTCAAAAACTTCCAAATAAAAAATATGCACTATCTGAAAAAATTTATATACTTTCAGCCATGAAAACCACTTAAAAACTATGCTTCTGTTGTGGTTTTTAGACATTTTATTGGTTTTGGCTGAAAGATAAAATCTTTATCAGCAGGGTCATTTTGGCCCTGTGCTAGGGAACGGTGTAAGTAGAATTTGAGGAAAGGTTTACAGAGTCACATCCTTACAGATGCCTAACAATGAACAAGAGGCCAGGTTCCGTTCCCCAAGAGTCGCTAACTAAGCCAGTTGTTCAGTATGGACATAGGACAAACCATTCAGGCCAGTATGAGATACTTAGTTATGAAATTTGTATAATAATCTTCCAATTGTGCTTGCCATTTTCATTTTAACATATTAAACCAAATTCCTCCTGGTCCAACCTTTCATCAGATGAAGAAACAGAAACACCTGATTCTAGAAGACACAGGACCTGAGTCTCAGAAGGGACACCGTCTTCTCTGGGATTAAAGGCCAGGGTTTCCAGAAGGAAGCAACACTCAGCTCTTACAAGAGCAACAAGCGGTGGTTCAACTAGGTAAGCAGCCCGCTTCTAAGGCGAGGAGATGGGTAAACCATCACATCTTAACTCTAGGAGACCAAAGAGTCGGGAGGGAGGCTGATGAGGAGGATGAGTCCCCATTTATGTCTACTACAAACTGTAAAATGATAGTTTACCACTTGGAATATAGGTTGGGCTGAGATATATAAAGAAGTGAGTGCTTATAAAAGGCACCAAAAGTAAACATTTTAAAATAGGAAATGTTAACAGTGTTTACCTTTTGGATGTCCTGTGCTGTTTCTGAAAAATAAAAATTTTTTACGTTTGAGAATTAAAAATGTCTCTCACCCACAGATTAAACCAAATGAAACCCATGCCACCATGCCGACTCTGACTCACAGCAAGCTTACAGGACAGAGGAGACGGGCTCTTTAGGTTTTACAAGACGGTCAGTCTTCACAGGAGGGGCCAGACTCATCTTTCTCCAGTGAAGTGACTGGTGGATTGGATCCACCCACTTTACAGTTAGCAGCCTAACACTTAACCCACAGCATCACTGGGGATCTAATATTTTCTAGGAATTTTTCAGTGACTGCTAATAACTGAAGGGCAAAAAGCTTCTGGTGTGGCACTATAGATAAGCACTGGACTGCTAATTGCAAGGCTGGTAGTTCACACCCACCAGCCTCTCCTTTGGAAACCCTATACAACGTGGCTATGAATTAGAACCACCTCAATAGCACTTCACAACAAAAGGCTTCAGGGTTCTTTGTACTGGAAGGTATTTAGGTGTGATACTTCTCAATGATGAGTCCTGGTGTGGTACTGTAAGATAATCACTGGACTGCTAACTACAAGGTTGGCAGTTCAAATCCACCAGCTGTTCCACCAGTATACAGGGGCTCTATGAGTAGGAATTGACTCAAGGGCACTTAACAACAACAACAATTCTCAAGTACCAGTCAGTGATCCGATGCTACGCATATGTCAAACCACCTTACATGTGTCTGAATGGTAAGTTATCTTTTTCACCTCTGAAGGTTTGATTGATTATGTGGTCTCATCTTTAAAAACTGTTTAATGACAGAGACACACACAGGGTTGCTATGAGTCGGAACTGACTTGATGGCACTTTACAAAAAAGCATGAAGTAAAATGTGATCAAATCCTGCTCCACAAATCTTACCCCTTGAGGTAACCAGAGTCCCTAGGTGGTGTAAACGGTTAATGTGAATGGCTGTACATTTCGTTCCACCCATATGCACCTCTAAAGAAAGTCCTGTGTATGTATTTCTGAAAAATCAGCCACTGAAAATCCTAGGGAGTACACCTCTACTCTGACACCCCCAAGTCACCCATAGTTGGAGTAAACTCAATGGTAGGTAACTGGAGGGAACCACAGCGCGAGGTTTGACATTCACCTTTCTAGGTTCAGCATGTATGCCTGCGTGATGTGAACACAGCAGCGTAAAGCTGTTTTGTTTTTAAAATAAAACTGTAATAGGCAACATTGTCTTTTCTGCTAATTACATGTGGACATTCTTTTCAGTAAATAGATACTTCATTCTTTTTAACAGCTGCAGAACATTCCATTGCATGGATGCACAATTCATGTCATCCGTTCCCACTGGATGAGCATTTTTACAATGACTTTTTACAAATGTTGCACAGATGACACACATCCACAGAGCTAGGCACGCGTGGGGTGAGGACTTCGACACCAGAACATGATTAAACATCAAATACCTGGATCGGGGTGGGGGTGAGAACCACGCACATTTTACAGTTGGATGAGCAATACCAAATTTAACTCTAAAGGTTGAAGAAATTCACAACCCCACTAAGAGTACTGAAGAGTGCCCACTTTTCTGTATCACGTGAGCAAGTTCCCAGCTTTCTTGCCTCCAGCTAGCTATGTAAACATGTGACTTGTTGACTGCTAATATGGATGATATTTTGTTATATTGTTATATTTTGATATATTGCCACTTTACTGGCAATTTGTTTCTTCTCTTTTATGAAAAAACTCAGTTGTTCTCCCCCCCCTTTTTTTGATGTATGAACTTTCTTGATATAATAAGTGTATTTATCTTTCTGTATTTGTTATTTATGTTATAAATGATTTTATTTATGTCACATAGCATTACATTTTAATCAAGGGTCACTTGTACTTACAGAATTTAAGCTTACTATAATAAAATCTGCAATTCATCTGGTTTCATCTTTCTGTATAGTTAAACTTAGTGGCTATTGATAAGAATGAGATAAGAAAGGATATTTTCGTACTTACCACTGGTCTTCAAAACTTTATGTGATCTTGAAGAAGGTTCTGGGAGGAAAAATTAAGCCAGCATCATTTGTAAAACCGTATCATGATTTTTTTTATTAATCAGTGAATTACTTGCTTATTGACAAATTAATTGAGCTCCAGATATTCACAACCAAACTTACTTAACTCCCCACTGCTCAGAAATTCTTAGTAGCACGACATTTATTCTGTCAAAACAGTAGCATAAAAATAAAATCTTGGAATTCGTGGTCACATAACAGAAAAGCAAAATACTTCTTTACCAGTCTTATCAGTAGAACAACTTTCTTAGCTTTAACTGTCACATAAGCACTGGACTCCTAACCAAAAGGTTGATGGTTCAAACCCACCAGGCCCTTCTCAGAAACTCTATACAGGGTCGCTGTGAGTGAGAATCATCTGATCACTCAACAACAATATAAACTTATAATGTTCTAAGTGAAATGATGCCAGATCCCTCTACCAAGCTTCACACTTCACCCTTGCCCATCTATCTTCCTATATAAAAGGCACCCCTCACCCTCAGACTGTGCGAGTACTTCGTTTTACCCTGTGGACCTTCTCTTTCTCGGTTCTCCATCACCAGATTGACCCGTGTGATCCACATGGTTTTCACTGGCTGATTTTCAGAAGTAGATGACCAGGAGCTCTGCTAAAACGGATCAGCATCATAGCTCCACTGTAGAGATGGACACTTAGTCATGTTCTCTTTCCCATTAAACTATAAACTGTGTGCAAGCAGGTAAACTTATATTCTTTATCTTTGTTGTCATAGTCTTCATCACAACACAAGGCACAAAGAAGCAGTAAGTACTCAAATTAAACAAAACACATACGGGCCGTGTACTTCTTTGAGTCTGATTTAGCAAATATGTACTAACAATTTTGTCTGAATAATCAACAATTTTGTTTGAATAACAAAATACATCAATTTTGTTTGAATAACACATTTTCACTAGCAATAAAGGAGCTCTGGTAGCGTAGTGGTTACGAATTGGGCTGCGAACCTTAAGGTCAGTGGTTCGAAACTACCAGCCGCTCCATGGGAGAAAGATGAGGCTTTCTACTCCCGTAAAGATTTACACCCTTGGAAACCCTGTACAGGGTCGCTATGGGTTGGAACCGACTCGACAGCACTTAACAACAACAACAACAACAATAGATAGGGGTTAAGTATCTGCATGCTAAACAGTAAGTTGCTGTACAAAAGCAAAACTAGACTGTTATGATGTTTGACATTCAGTGGGAAATATTTAGAAGAAAGTTTTAAGACAAAAAAGTTTGCATCCCATCTTAAGACAGCAACAAATGTATTCAAACCGGCAGGAGCTCAAATCTAGAAAGAAAAGCCTTTTTGTCCAACTGAAAGTGACTTTTATTACTTGTTAGGTACTGTCAGGTAGGTGCTAACTCACGACAACTCTTACAACAGAATGAAACACTGCCTGGTCTTGTGCCATCCTCATCATCACTACTGCTTTTGAGTCCACTGCTGCAGCCACCATAGAAGTTCATCTTGTATCTTTCTCTTTTACACTGACCCTCTACTTTACCAAGCACCATGTCCTTATCCAAGGATTCGTCCCTCCTGATAATGTGTCACACGTTCATATTATCTTGAGATAAAGTCTTGTCACCCTGGCTGCACTCTGACTGCACTACATCCCAGGCAGTCCACAGGATGATGTTCTTTGCCAACATCATACTTCAAAAGCATCAATTCTTCTCTGGTCTTTCTTATCCATTGCCCAGCTTTCACCTGCAGATGAAGTCGCTGAAAATAAAGAGATCCTTTGCAGCAGATCTGCCCAATGCAATATGTTGTTTCCTTTCTTGACAGTGGCTTCTATGGGTATTGATTGCGTATCCAAGTAAAATGAAATCTTCAGTCTTCTCCGTTTCTCATGATATTGCTTGTTGGTCCAGTTGTGATTATTTTTGTTTCATGTTTAAGTGTAATCCATACTGATCTTCGATCGCCGTCAGTTAAGTGATTCAAGTCCTCTTTACTTTCAGTAAGCAAGGTGGTCTCATCTGGATAGCTCAGGTTGTTAACAAGTCGTCTTCTTCTAATCCAGATGCCACATTCTGCTTCATACAGTCCAGCTTCTCAGACTATTTCCTCAGCATACAGATTGAATAAGTATGGTGAAGGGATACAATCCTGAGGCACAGGTTTCCTGCTTTTAAACTCATTCTGTTCGAATGACTGCCTCGTGGTCTCTGTACGGGTTTCACAGATTCCTGTAATGGCTCTGTGCCCCTGTTTTGAGCAGATTTGATTTCTCCCTAATACCACAGGGTCGTAATCACACGCTACAACTGGAACATCAATTCTTTTTAGTAAACTGACTCTGTGTATTCTTTCCGTCTTCTTTTGGTGCTTCCTGCATTTGTCCAATAGTTTGCCCAAAGAATTCTTTAGTATTTCAACTTGAGGCACGGAGTATTTCTTCAGTTCCTTCATCTTGAGAAATGCTGAGTAGGATTTTTCTGTTAGGTTGCCTAAACTTTGTATCTTTGCACATTTCATTATAATCTTTTGTCTTCTTCGGTGGCCCTCTGAAACCTTCTGTTCAGCTCTTCTACTTCGTCATTTCTTCCTTTAGCTTCAGCTACTCTGTGTAGCATAGTGGTTATGAAAGGGGCTGCGAACCACAAGGTCAGCAGTTTGAAACTACCAGCTGTTCTGCAAGAGAAAGATGAGGCTTTCTGCTTCTGTAAAGATTTATAGCCTTAGAAACCCTGTTCAGGGTTGCTATGAGTCAGAACCTACTCCACAGCACATAACCACCACCCCCACTCTGTGTTTCAGGGTATCTTCTGAAATCCATTTTTGTCCTTTCTTTTTTTCCCTTTTTAATGACCATTTTGCTTTCTTCATGTATGATGTTCTTGATTAGTAGTCAATGAGTCAAATCTGTTCTTTTAGATGACCTCGAAATCCAGGTGGGATATAGTCAAGGTTGTACTTTGGCTCCTGTGGACTCGTCTGAATTTTCTTCAACTTGAATCTGCATATTAACAGTTGATGATGTGTGTTCTGTGAGCCGCCCCTGGCCTTGTTCTGACTGATGATACGGGGCTTCTCCATCACCTCTTTTCACAGATGGACTCAATTTGATTCCTGTGTATGTCACCAGGCCAGGGCCATGTATATAGTCAGCATCAAAGTTGTTGAAAAAAAGTATCTGCAAGGAATCAGTTGTTGGTCTTGCAAAATTCTATCATGTAATCTCTGACATCATTTCTATCACTGAGGCCATATTTTCCAACTACCGATCCTTCATCTTAGTTGTAAACTCTCACATTCCTACCACCTGTACTATCAACGCAGCTTGATTACATATCTGATCAATTACAGATGGCAGAAGTTGGTAAGTCTTCAATTTTCTTCGCCTTTCGTATTAGTAGTTGATTTGTAAAATTGAACAGTAATTGTACCAACTGGTCTTCCTTGTGGATATTATTTTATAGACAGCACTGTACTTCAGGATAGATCTTGAAATATTCTCTTTGACAATGAAGGTGATGCTGTTCCTCTTCACTGTAACATTCCCACAGTACACCGCGTGATTGTCTTCTTCAGAATGGCCGGTTATCAGTCCATTTCAGCTCAGGATATTCTCCAAGCATTCGATTTCCATTTTGTCCGTTTCCAATTTTCCTCGTTTACACTGTCTATATTATATATTCCATGGGCTCATTCCTAACACTTTTCTCAGTTTGAGTCATGCCACATCCGCAGAGGAAGGTCCAGGAACTTTTACTCCATCCACGTCTTTAAGGTGGACTCTATTTTGAGGAAGTAACTCTTCCCCAGTGGCATTCTGAGTGCCTTCCAACCTGAGGGGCTCAGCTTCTGTCCCTGTATGAGACAAGGCTTCCCGGCCAGTCAGGAGGCTTTCACTTGCTAGTGTTTTCAGAGGTAGATCAGCAGGCCCTCCACTGAAACCTGCCCACCGTGGGTGACCCTGCTGCTGGTATTTGAGAGACTGTTGGCACATCTTCCAGCATCGCAGCACCATGAGAGCCACCACAGTGCGACACACTGACAGCTGAGTGGTGGCTTCATTACTCGTCCCCAGAGCCATTCCATTCCTACTCACCAGATCTTCTCCTCAGCCGATATGGAGCAGAACCTTCTTTCGAACCACCAACTGCTTTAGACTCCCCATCAGGACTGTAACAAAAGCCCGGGTGGTCTGTGAAGACAACCAAATGCACTAGTGAGAATGGGGTGTCCTCTAGCTCCCAGAGAATGGTCACAACTCCTGTCCACTATCTGCTGATTTCTTCTTTGTCATAAGTTACTGAAACCACCTCTCTCTTTGTTAGCAGTGGGCCTGCCAGCCCTGTTTAGCAAGTCAATCTGTGCTCTCTCATTCTTGCTCTCTCTCGCCTTCTTTCCTCCCTCTGTGCCCACCTCTTTCACTCCTTAGACAAGTGAGCTGTAACCCTTACCCTTCCTGGAAAGTAGAAACATGCATGGTGCACACTGAGAATAACCTGACACACATGGGTCACAAATGCCACTGATACGGCAATCACCTACAGCTCAACTTTTTACCATTGCCCCTAACAGACTGATGAGTCATAGCAGACCCCTGTCTGGGTAAGACTGTATGGAGAACTCAGCCTAAGTGACCACTCCGGGAGGTATTTCATTCCGGCCTGGTGGTGCAGAGCCTAAAGCCCCTTCTGCCCCAATGGGAGTTGTCTTCCCATGCAGCAAGTCTATTCCACACAAACACTCCTTTAAGCATTTGATGAAAACTACAGATTCTCTCCCCAGAAAAGGATTTTCCTTTAATTTCAGACTTTCTCTCTTCCTATCATACCTAAGGGACACACAGGCTCTGGATTAGGAAACCCTGGTTCAATGTTAAGGTTCTGCAGTGTGGTTGCTGCTCATCTGCGTCCTGAGGTCTAAGGGGACCAATTTTAGGGCACAGGCATCCAACAGTGTTCTTCAAATTAGGGTTAGGCTCTTTAAGGGCATCTGCAGTTCAGAGTTTCAAGAATTATAAAGGCCACTATGTGCTTCTCTGATGTCAGAGGCAAAGTTACATGAATGGAGTCATTGGGGCCCATGGACTGGCCTGTCCTGCTCACACTCAGCCAAGTCTCAGCCAGGACTGGGCGCTGAGAGCACTGCCTCAGGCTAGACCGCTCTGGCCTGGGTGAAGGGCATGCCATACCAGTCAGTGTCCTGGAGGACTTGCCTGTAACCATGGCTACAGAGCCTGGGAGTGAGTCAGTCTTGGTGAGCTGAACAACAGCACAGACCTTTCCAGGAGCTCGGCTTCCTCATCTTTCCTCCCAGTGTGCACACACCCACCACAGCCTGGCCTGCTCTTCAGAGAGCTCTTAAAGCTGGGCACTTAGGGAACACAGGGAAATCAGCCTCAGCCTAGATCCCTGGTAGGGACCACCTGCCATCACTTCTCAGGATCTGTTGGATATGAAGTAGGGAATCACATCTACGTGTAACCCTATTGATGGCAAGTCAATTCTGACTCATGGCGACCCCGTGTGTTAGAGTGGAACTGTAATTTTTCTTGGCTGTAATTTTTACTGACGGAGATAGCCAGGACTTTCTCCCATGGCCCTGAAAGGTAGGTTCTAAATGCCAACTTTAGGCTAGTAGTTAAGTGCAAATTGTTTGTACCACACCTGGAGCTCTGAAGTCGAAGAGGAGATGATGAGGTTCATGGCTCTACTTGGCTGATTAAAAACAAACAAACAACAACCCACAAAAAACCAATTTTCACAATTGGCAGTATGGGTTGGTAAGGGAGCCAGAGTTTTACATTGGAGGAAAGAGTCCTCAAAAGTAACATATTTTGAACATTTTAGTAAAAGTGGAAATGTACCAGAAGAATGAGCTTCTGGTAGACGTAGCTGTTAGTGTTTACAGCCAGTGTTTTTGTTCTTTGTTCTGTTTCAGTAAGAAGAACCTGAGCAGGGGTGGGGAGCGTCAGGCCCACAGGCTGTATAAGGCTCACAAAATCATTTGGTCTGCTCCTACCAAGGCAACCGCAATTCCAGCCAGCACATTACAGCAGGCTATTTTTGAAGCGGATGATTCTGTATGGCCCATGAATATTGTTATAAATATCCAAATGGCCCTTGGTAGCAAAAGGTTCCCCACCCCTGCTCTAGAGGTTGGGAAGCGTGAGAGGTGCACCTTCTGTGTGGATGGCAGTGGGGAGTGGGGCAGAGGGCTGCTGAAATCACACCCTCCATGGCTGGGTGATGCAGGAACCGAGGTCTTTGGCCTGCCACTAAGTGCCCCACAGATTGACCCTCAGAAATCCATGTAGCCACAGGTTGGTATGTTAGGAAGGGATTATAATGTCGGCTTACTCTATCTGTTAAACAGCAAAGAAAGAGCTGTTACTTATTTATTTTACAATGGGAACTTTGATCAGCTCCAGGATAGAAAATATTATAGGTATGGGTGGAAAAGAACCCCTGAGTTGTATTAAGAAATCAGAACTTACGAACTGCATCCATTTCAAGCAATGCTTGCTTGGCCTGAAAGAGAGAAAGTATAGTTGTCATTACAATGACCTTTTTCTTCCATTTAAGCTGCTAGCATGAAAAAAGGTTTGACCTACCAGTGCTAATATAGATTTTACCTCACTTGAATAAGTGCATTTATAAAGGCTTCAAAAGACCAGGTTGTTAAGCAGAAATAGAGGATGACCACATCAGACCACAGAATGGAAGGTGACTACGTCATTCCATAATTGCCAAACCACCAAGAATGATGGCACAGGCAGGCTGACGCGTAACCTTAACCATGGCAGGCAGCGTCACTCTTACCTTCCATTTCAGCATTCACTGCTCCAAGATATGGGTCATTAATGCCAAAGAGCCAGGTAACAGACTGTCTACTGTAGTCGTACTAATGGTGGATAAGAGATGAGGTGTGCTGTATTTCTCTTAGGTGTCGATACCTAGTTCAGTGGGATTCAAACAGATGAATGCTCTACTGGGTAGTAGTTGTTGCAACATTGTTAAATGCCGTCGAGTCGATTCTGATCCATAGCAACCCTGTATAAGGTTTCCGAGAAGCAGCTGGTGAACTTGAATTGTAGTAGATGACACTTAATTGATGCTGTTGTTGTTATTGGTGGTGGTGTGTCATGGAGTCAGGTCGGACTCAGAGCGACCCTGCATAGGGTTTCTGAGGCTACAAATCTTTACGGGAGCAGAAGGCTCCATCTTTCTTTCATGGAACAGCTGGTAGTTTCACAGCACACCACCACCACCACCACCAATATAAAAATGTCCTAATCACACAGTTTCCACTAGGTGTCAGTCATGGACCATCACGAAATTAAAGGAATGGTCCTGATGTGGTGCTGTGGGTTAATGCGCCACACTGCCAAGCAGTTTGAACTGCAAGGTCGGCAGTTCAAGCTCACCAGTCACCTATAAGGTTGCTATGGATCAGCACCATCTCGATGGCACTTCACAACAACAAGGGGTTGGGAGCCCTGGTGTGGTGCTGCAGGATAATGCTCTGGACCGGAAGGTTGGATTGAACCTCAGGGTTGGCGGTTCGAACTCACCTGTACAGAAACCATGTACAGGGTCACCGTGAGTTAGAACCGACTTGATGGTACTTAAGAACAAACAAGGGGTTGGGAGGAACTAAAATGAATTCCTAACAGCTGGTACTGTGGGTTAGGCGGAGGGTTACTAACAACCAGGTAGGTGGTTCAAATCTCCCAATCTCTCCGTGGGTAAAGATGAGGTTGTCTGCCCCCATTAGGAGCGACAGGTCCAGAAACCCTATATAGGGTCACTATGAATTAGAATGGACTCGGTGGTGGTAGGGTTTTGGTTTTGTGTTTACAGCACTGGACCTGAATTTTTTCACATTTTAGGTTTCCTATTTTACATTTCTTACATTTCATGGAAATATATTTAGAAAGCCTCGAGAAAATAATTTTTAAAATAGTCTTTGAGGAATACTGTTAATAGGTTCAATTTAGTTAATAATACTGTTGGGTGCCACTGAGTTGATTCTAGCTCACTGCGACTCTACAGAAGACAGTAGAGCAGCCTGGCCCCATGGGCAGGGGAAGCCGCCAGGCCTTTTCTCCTGGTAGGCTCAAACTGCTAACCACTGACTTTTCAGTCACCAGCCACTGTGCCAATAGGACTCCTTAGTTAATAACCCCATGCAGAAAATTATTATAAAATATAGAAGAGAAAGTATACTAAAAACATATGTTCTCGTTGCTACTGTGTAAGACACTTTTTGCACAAACTGAAGCGGTTTGAGTCCTGACTCTGGCATGCATGAACTGCATAAATGTGGGTAATTTACTCAATGTCTCCCAGCCTCTGCTTTCATGTCTCCACATGGGAAGAGTAAGACCTGTCTCGTAAGGTGCTTTGCTGAGGTGAATTAAGACTATATATAAAGTTAGCACAGGGCATATGTATGCATATTATGTTATAGAATTTTTAGATTCTAAAAAGATCAGTGATGTGAGAAAAAAAAAGTAATTATATTGCGATGATAGTAATCATTTGGATATGTAAAGAAAAAACAGTCTAAAATACACATACCTAAAAAGACAGGTATGCAAGCTATTCTTGTTTTGCAATGGGCTGTAATTGTCTCTAAGAATCCCTTTAGCAGTTTGATTTTCCCAGGGGAAGATAAACAACAGATGGGGCCGGCCAAAAACACTGCCATTGCTCGGACGGGCATTCCAAGGCACACGGCCAGCAACCAAATGACTAACCACCAGGAAAACACAGTCACCTCCTTGCATGGGCTACTTGCATCTCACAACACCCGGATGCAATGAAACTCAGGCTTACATCAGTGAACACACCTATGCACATTCATTTCCTGGTACAAAGTCCCTGCTGACAACCTTGGAGAACAAGCTGCTAACACGTCCCAGCGCACACAGCCAAACGGGCTCTCTCCTTTCTTGGAAATCGCCATCCTTGAGTTTTTGCACTCAGTTCTCCAAGGTCCATGCCTGCTTTTGGCTCTACCTCCCTCTACCCCACCCTAGTATGGACCATTTCACCATCCACATGGGTAACCCATCACCACGCTGGCCATTTTACCTCTAAGTCTTCCACTTGGGAGAGCCTTATCAACTCCCAGAACCACACTCTTCTCAGGAGATCTAATTCCATCTCTCCAGGTTAACTCATGCTGAACAAGTTCTCTGCCTTAGTAAGACCAGCATTCCTTGAATCTGTTCCTATTACCCCATCTGTTTCACTCTCAGTCCAGGAATCAAGCCAGGTCATGGTCTACAAGTACCCTATCTTCTGCTGCCTGTCTGCCTCCCTACTCCAGCTCTTCTGATTCCCAGTGGTGGGTAACCAAAGTGAACCATGCTTCCTCAGCATTAGTTGCCAAGTTGTGGAGCACAAATCTGAAAATTATGCCATCCCCAGGATTCATGGTGTCTAGGTCCAGCTGTGTTTGCAGCCTTTCACGCATTATTTACTCAGCCACAGCCAAGTCCTAGTCCATATTCTCTGAACCAATGGTTCAGAGCCTTCCCACTTTCCCGCAGGCACCAACCCCGTCCCAGCTTCCTTCCTCTGCCGAGGACACCATCTTGAGTGAGTCAAGCGTTAACCCTCCACAAGTCCACTTCAGAGTTCCTCCACATTCTCTCGTCTCTCTTCCCTCCTGACTCAGGGAAGGTGACCCCAAGACTAACTTCTGTGCTTTTTCTTATGACTCCACCCCTTCCCGCCTCCCCAGGTCACACTCCAACACCCACCCCTTCTCTTCACTTGACTGTCTCCTGTTCCCCTCAGCTCTTCTTCACTTCGACACAGTCTTGCTTTGGTGTCACAGCTTGCTCCTTAAACTATCCCTTCTCCTATTCTAAACTTTATGTATATTTAAAAAAAAGTGTACGGCCAAGTCGGTCCCTTCTTATAAGCAACTTTCCTTCTCTTCAACCCTGTTGCCAGCCCTTCCTGTTTTGAATCTCTTACTCTCAGGAGTCACCTTCTCTGAGGTCTACAGCAGTATTTGGGATGCTACTCCATCCCCCCCACCCTCCAAGAGCTTCTCTCCTCCCTGTGCTGCCACAACACCTTTCTCCTCCGGCTTCCTTCTCTGGCTGCTCACCAAGCCCCTCACCCCTTTGCCAGTGGCATCGACTCACTGGGTCCTTCTTTCTTTCATGAATCTTTAGGGCCACCCTGTCAAATCGTAGGGTTTCCATGACTGCCCATGAGAAGACGGCCTCCAACCTGAATTTCCATGTCGGCCCGTGAATAGTGAGAGGCTATTGTCCTCATTCCTTCCTCCTCTGCAGCCCATCTCAGGGCTCCCACCACAGTGCTCAGGCTGCAAGCCCCTGCCCCATTGCTCAGAGCCACACTCTCCTCAGGCAGGTCTCTTTCCCTTTCCTCAGCCTCCACCTCCCAAATGGGTTTGTCTCTGCTCTGCTCTGCTCTGCTGCGGGGTCCTGAGGGCCATGCTCCTCCCTCCAGCTGTCCCAGTGGGCCCAGAGGCACAGGAAGATCATGCCAGTCCTCCCATAGCCCCTCAGCAGTTCCTAACGCCAGTGCCTTCCCCTCAGTGTGAGGGGGGCTTTTCTGTGTCAAACACAGTCTAGATGGTGCTGTGGATGTATTTAGATGTGACTAACATCCACTCCCAGTGGCCTTTAAGTAAAGCAGATTATTTTCCATAACGTGGTGGGCCTCATCCCGTCACTTGAAGGTTTTAAAGAGCAAAACCTGACGTTTCCCAAAGAAGGAAGAAGTTATGCCTTGAGACTACAGCACAGAAGCTCTGCAGTGTCCAGCCCTTTGTCCAAACCACAGGTTTCAGATTCTTCTGCTCCCACAGCTATATGAACCAATCCTTAAAATCGATTCATTTCAATGTATGTGTGTCCACATACATATGTGCGTCCACATACGTATGTCCAGTTAGATGCTGTTGTTAAGTGCTATGGAGTTGGTTCTGACTCATAGTGATCCTGAATAGGGTTTCTGAGGAGTGGCTGGAGGGTTTGAACTGTGGACCTTGAGGTTAGCAGTCCAGTGCTATAGCACCATACCTGGATGGGTCCCCTGGGCTGTTTCCCTAGAGCCCTGAGGGGTACACTTCTTGTCTGTACTGAAGCCCTGCACAGGCAGATGACTCCCCGCATCCCCAGCCTCCCTCAGGCCCTGAGAACTCAGCCCCAAGGTGAACACAGCGCCTGCACCCACATCTCTTCCTCTGTGTCTGTTCTGCTCCCTCGGCCTGTTTCTAGATGGAGGTAAAAGGCATCTTCTGTCTTACGCTGTGGCCCTTCCTCTCCTCACTCAGGTGTAATGGACTACGTATTTTTCCACAACACCTGGCTTTTATGCCTGGTGTTTCACCCTATCTAGCAGACAGCAAATGTTTACATGACCTGCTACCTCACTATAAATTCCTGGAAGGCTGAGAATGTGTCCTATCTTCCTCTCGTTCCCACAGAACCAAACATACCTTTATTCACAATAGATGCTCAGCATACCTTTGAATAATCCTAATAGCTCTTTCCTTTCTACTAGGTACTTGGGAAATTTCTTATAATCTTTTCCTCATTTTTGCTTGTTTCTTTCAAGCTCATTAAACTAAAACTAAAAACAAACAAAATTTGCCCGAAACCTCTTCAGAGTCTGCCATTACTGTTCATGGTTTCAGTATAAACCCCTGGGTTAACTGATCCCGCATGTCTCCTGTCTCCCAGGCTTCTTTTTTGGGAAACGAACACCTGCTCTTGTCAGGCTATCTTGCTAGGACTAAGATCCTTTCGATAGTGTCTGTTGGCTTCGGGGAATTACCTTTGCTGGAATCTTCGCCACATGGTTCTCCAGGATCAGTCTCTTTAGGTGCAACACCCACAGGCGCTTGTCTTGTTGGGATTTCGCCTAGCAGAAGTGGAGTGGGCATGTCAGACAACGCACACCTCGGCCCCTGGCCAGATGCAGACACTCCAGTGCCCTGGGACAAGTTTGGCAACTCTGGAAAGGTCACCTGGGGCCTTGAGCACTTTGGTTCCCAGGACCGGGACTGGGAAGGAGGCGGGGCCACTGCCATTACCTGAACGGTGTGCTGCAGCTTGGGGTTCTTGTAATGGAAGATGCTGAAGCTAAGCGGCTCCTTGGGGATCACTTCTACGAGCATGAGGTTACCACACTGGACAGAGAGAGCAGAGGGAGGGTGAGACGCAAACCAAACCGGCGCCTCAAGTCCTTACCCACGACCAGTGCTGGGACTTACCAGGATGTGGGCTTTGTATGTAAACATGTCATCTCTCTTCTTTGTGATGAGTAGCAGCTTGTCAAAGAGGAAGAGTGTCCGCTCGTTCTTGGCCCTCTGGATGCGGAAGGTTCCCTCGAGCACCAGTTCCCCGTAGCTGGTCAGGTCTGGCCCCTTCCAGTTCGTGAGCAAACTCTGTATCTCCTGAGAGAAGGGGGCGCCACAGGTGATTACGCAGAGGAGTCGGCGGAGCGTGCTGAACCTCAAGAATGACTTCTAATGATCTCGGACAGGGTCACACTGTCACTTAGGGGCTCACTGGGTGGCTGCCAGCATCAGCCCTGCTTTCCAGCAGCTCAGTTAAAGAGGCGGGTATGTGACCTGGATGACGTCTCTGGGTGGCGCACACAGCTAACATGCTCGGCTGCTAACTGAGGGGTGGGTGGTTCGAGGTCATCCAGAGGCACCTCCGAAGAAAAGACTGCGCGATCTCCTTCGGGAGTCAGCTACCGCACACCTGGCAGTACCCAGGTCTGCTCTGACACACAGGGTCATGCCATGATCCGGGCTCTACTCAATGGCAAGTGGTTTCCTGGAAGTGCTCACAGATGAGCACAGCCCAGTCCTGCGGCTCCCTGACACCCGGGGGGCTCACCTGTAAGCGGACCGCATGCTCGTGTTTCCGCTTCATGTCATTGATGTGCCAGGCCACCCGCTGCATCGTGTCGATGGCATCGAGCACCACATCATAGCCTTCTGTGTCCTTGTCAAGATGATTTTCTATTTCCTTCAGAAAAAAGAAAAGGGCTCCATTTCCCCCTCACATAACCCAAGAAGCAAATCACACCGTAAGCCCGCCACCAGCCCCACAAGCCACAAGATTTCAAAGGCAATCAGAAGTCGGTGTTAGATGAACCCAACCACTGTTCTTATCAGCTCTCAAGATCCATAAGTAGTGGCTGGATTTGAACGAACTTTCCATAAAACTCTGATTCACTCAGTTCACTGAACTGAGGTCTTTGACTTTTCCTTTGATGGCCATCCTATTGCCTGTTGTTGTTGTTAAGTGCCGTTGAGTCGATCCTGACCCACAGCGACCCTGTATAGGGTTTCCAAGGAGCAGCTGGTGAGCTTGAACCGCCGACCTTGCAGTTCAAATGGCTTTGCAGTCTGGCGCATTAACCCACAGCGCCACACCAGGGCTGTAATTAAGAGTTCAAACCTATCAGCCGCTCCATGGTAGAAAAGACCTAGCAATCTGCTTTTGTAAAGATTACAGCCTCAGAAAACCCTACGGGGACAGTTCTACTGTGTCTTACAGGGTTCCTATGAGTTGGAAGTGACTCGATGGCATACAACACATACATACGCATACAAGTCTAACATGGCATGTTTCACATAGACAGAGAATTGTTCAGACACTGATCCACAAATAATCCCACTTAGTCTCAGAGACTATTGTGTTGTTGTTGTTAAGTGCCACAGAGGTGTTGTTAAGCACCTCTGGATGAAGATCCACGGCACATGAAGATCTCCAAAGATGAACTCCCCAGGCAGACAGACAGCTAGGTGATATAAGCTCCTAAAAATTTAAAAGTGAACTGAGCAAATCTGAAATGCTGCACCCAAGTCAGAATCCTGGAGCCATTTAGACTGAGATGCACACCCCCTGCAGTGTGGCTGCGACACAGACGGCAGCACGCTGACCAAACACATGGAGCGTGCCAACAGTATCCTGGGTCTGACACATTACCGTGAGGTCTGACCGAGTGCTTGTGGGCCACAGGGAACGTGACCAGTGACGGGACTTGGACATGGACACAGCTCCGCTCTAGACACAGCCATATTGTCTTTCTCATAGAGCAACGTGACAAATCCTGCTTACAGACCGAAGCAGGCTTTGAATCACACTTTCTGTTTTTATAAACATCCTTCACCTTGAAAACTAAACTGATACAAGCAAGTCTATTTACCGCAGTGTGAGGCCAGGCATTAACTTGACCTCTACAGGGTTTTCTGTCTTTACTGCTGTCGTCTTTACAGATCTAGATCATGAGGTATTTCTTTATAGTGCTACTGAATGGGTTCAGACCACCAACTTTTCAGTTAGCATCTGAGAGCAAACTATTTGAACCTCCTAGGGACCTGTCATAAATGTCCTTCAAAAACCAGGGCGGAGGATTTGAGTGATGTATCTACCTGTTTCCAAAACCTCCTTGAATTCTGTTACAATTAACCAGTGGACACCAAGTCAATTCTGACTCACGGGGAGCCTGCGTGCATCAGAGCAGAAGTGTGCTCCACAGGGTTTTCAGTGGCTGACTTTTCCAAAGTAGATCACCAGGCTTTTCTTCCAGGTGCTTCTAGTTGGATTTGAATCTCTAACCTTTCAGTCAGTAACTGAACACATTAAGCATCAGCACCACCCTGGAACTCCTCTGGAGCCCTGGTGTCGTACTGTGGGATAAAGCACTAGACGTCAAGGTCGGTTTGAACCATGGGTTCGGTGGTTCAAACCCACCAGCCACTCCTCAGAAACCCTATACAGGGTCACTATGAGTTGGAACCGACTTGATGGCACTTAAAAACAACAATAACAACAATAACAAAGGACTCCTTTGTAAAAACAAATGGGAAATACTATAAAGAAAAGACATCCTGAAGGACGAAGGCCCGCTTAGAGACTGTTCACCACTTTGTCCATCTGTCTGTCCCTTTCCAGCCCCTCCTTTCTGCTCTCATGTCAAAGTCAGGCTAGGACACATCCCTTTCTGTCCCAAACGCCTACTGAATCTGGGCGGGTGAACATCAAACTGAACACAAAAAACAACTGGTTTTCATTGAGATGACAGCTTGCTGCCCAAAACAGTCCCTACCCTGTGTGCGGCTCCCTGAGGCCCTATCAGATTCAGGGCTAAAATCCATCTTTCCACTCGGTTCTTGTCAATGGGGCGGCGGGCCCAGCATATAAATATCTCTAATTCCTTCAAGCAGATTAGTCAGTTATAAAGTATGAGCTCGGAAAACAATTCCATATGTCCACTGCTTTTTCCAATCTTTTCTTACCCTTCAAACTTAATATACACAAACGGAATTCCCCGGCCCTGTGACACACTCGAGCCCCGTGACACACTCGAGCCCCGTGACACACTCGAGCCCTGTGACACACTTGAGCCCTGTGACACAGAAACTCACATGCAGCAGGAGGTGATACTTGAGTATCCGCTGGACGGGTTTCAAGAGATAGGAGCCCAGTGGCAAAGAGTGCTTCAGCGTCTCCTGGCGCTCCCTGAAGAACTTGGCCAGCATCTTGTTCCTCATGCACTCTGTTAGCACGGCCACTGATCTGCAGGAATCAGAAGACAGCGTTTAAAGATCCAGAGGGCAATGCTTAACATGGGTACTCAAGTTTCAAATACTAGTCTAAGTGCAGATGCCTCCAAACAGGCAGGGTAGCTACAGAGCTCTGGCTGGACCACACTACCTTTCGGCAAATTCCGAAAGGTATCCCTAGCTGGGTCATATGACTTCCACGAAGTATACACTTTTCTTCTGGAACATTCAGCCCCCCTCCCCCATGCCAGGGGACAGAACATGGCTAAGGGGTCTGAGTTGGATTTCAGCCGCAAGCTGCCCCGAGCTGGGTGTTTCTGTGCAGGGCTCACACTGCAATCTGTAGCCCATTTCCACGGTTAGCTTGCATACAGTTGGTGCTCTTGCACTAAGAAAAAGCAACTGCTTTTGTCAGCAGAGAGGCAGCGAGGTTCAGTGGACTCCTAGCCAATGCATACCCACAACTGTCTGTCTGTCTGTCAGTGGAGTCTTGGTATGCGGCTTCCAGGTGTAGAAGGATCAGGAAGAAAGGCCTGATGATCCAGGGCTGAAAAGCATCCAGTGAAAACCCTATGGGTCACAGTGGTGGGATCTGCAACTGAGGGTGAGGAGGGCACAAGACTGGGCATGGGACCGTCATGATTGGGGGGCCGACGGGATGACTGCTAAGAACTTCTCAGGAGACGCAGCTCCCTGCTTGTCACCTCTGTGCAATGCACCCAGAGCGCACCCTTCTGTGGTGGTCCTCCTTACAGAGCCCTTCCACAGAGCTGACCCCTTTGCACCTCCAAGTGGTTCTCTTCGTTTTAAGTCCGACTTCTGACAAGGCGACACGGGTTCGTGTCTTAGGCGGCATGCCTCATTCAGTGAGCGCACCTCCCCATCCCAGCTCTCCCGCAGGCAGAGAGCACCGTAAGAGAACGGGTCAAGTACAAGCTAGTGTGCTAGTGTTCAAAGACACCCATAAATTACAGTCTTATGGTCTTCACAACTTGGGAGGAAGGAGGTGGAAATCATTGCAACCCCTATCTCCTCAAGCTGGTAACACATTTTCAGGATTCATTGAGAAAATCAGACAGAGCCAAACAATACTACAACCCCGGTTAAGCACTGGGCTATTAACTGAAAGGTCAGTGGTTTGAATCCAGCAGCCACTGCCTGGGAGTTAGATGACACTGAGGCTGTGTGCGGCTGTGCAGACTTACAGCCTCAGGAACCTCTGGAGCGGTTCTACTCTGACCTAGAGGGTCAGTGTGAGCCTGAACTGACCCGACAGTAGTGGGGATAGGAAGGAAGCTGAGGGCAAGCCTCATAATTAAGTCACTACAATCCATTGGCGCCCATCTGTTCTGAGAATTATCTGCTCAAATGGATTTACTTCTCTCCAGTTTAGATGTCAAAACTCTTCTCTGTGGAAGGTCCTTCCTTCACCATGGAACCTAGGAACGTTCCTATGGCTCTCTAGGTCCAGTCAGCTGCCCAGCACTCCTCTGGTTGTCTGCAGGCAAGAGCCCTGGCCCAAGAATGGTCACAGACAAGGAGCCCTCCATTAAAAGAGCTCAGGTTCTCAGGAGAAGCTTCCAGAGAGCTTGGAGGCATCTGAGGACAATGCACTGACCTTCTTTATGCCCCTCTGGGTAAACAAGAGAGGCCTGGGCTGCTTCAAAGTGGAGTCCCTGGGGCGTGACTAGTATGAAGAGGTGACCATTTGTCAAGAAGGCTGACATTTAATACCACCACCCCCAGATTCCAAGGGGAAGGCAAACTGTCAGATGGGCTGCCACACCTGGCTCTCCAGGTGAGGAGAGCTCGGCCTCAGAGAACAAACTGATAGGAGACAAGAGAGCAAAAGAAAACACTTTCCTGAGAACATGGAGACCATATTCTCACGCAAGAACCCAGCAAATGTGCTTCCATGCATGTCTCTGCTAACACACATTTTTTTACATCTCAGAAAACAACAACAAAAACCAGTTGCCCTTGAATCGATTCTGACTCCCACAACCCCACGTGTGTCTGAAGAGAACGGTTTTCAATGGCTCATTTCTGGAAGCAGGTCACCAGGCCTTTCTTCTGATGTGCATCTTGGTGGACTCAAGCTTCCAACCTTCTGGAAGTATAAGAGCAGTAACTGCTTACACTACCCACAGGGTCCTCACATGTAGGGGAAACATACAATTTCCTCCGGTCACTGCCCGACACTCCTCACTGGGTGGGTCTCTTGAATGCTGTACCTACTGCGTCTTCAGCTCTGTCACAGTTTCTGGGTGTGCCCCCAGGAACCTGTCCTGATTGGTAAGCTCTCCCCCTCATGTGTGATTCCACAGTTGCACTGGGCTGAGCTCCAACCCTCAAGAGAATATGAACTGTGTGAAGTCCAGGGATGTATTTGCTATTTCCTATCCACAGGCAGCATGTTTGGAGCAGGACCCTAAGCATGGTCATGTTGTTGCTGTTAAGATGAGTCCTGCTCTGTAGGACTTTCAAGGCTGTGACCTTTGAGGGGTGATCCACAAGCCTGGCATCTGTGGCATCTCTGGATGGGTTTGAACTGTTAACTTAGTAGCTGAGTGCTTAATCATTTGAAACCAAAACCAAACCCTGTGGTCACTGAGTCAATTCTGACTTACAGTGACCCTCTAAGATAGGGTAGGTACTGCTCCCTCGGGCTTCTGAAACCCTAAACATTGATGGAAGCAGACTGCTTCATCTTTTACATTACGAGTGGCTGGTGGGTTTGAACCACCGATCTTTAGGTTCACAACCCAAAGTTTAATCCTGGGACCGTGACTGTTGATGTTAAGTGCTATCTGGTCAATTCTGACCTATTGCGACCCTGTACGGGGTGCTTTCTGAGGAGCAGCTGGCTGTTTGCAGTCCAGTGCTGACCCTACTGCGCCACACCAGGAGGACAGGCTCTTACAAAAGCTCTTGTGCAAACGATGCGACCATTCCCCAACCTTGGAGAAGGCCAGCCTAGAAAAAGGTGCTTTTATTTTGTATTTTCCTTTCTTAGTAAATAAAAAAAATCTTCTAAATTTGAAGTTTTGAAAGTTTACACTAAGAAGGCACTTCTTCAAATGATGTTTTAATAATGAAATCGACATCAATATAATCCCCCTACAAGCCCTTTTCATGTCTCAGAGTCTGATAATTGGATCCAGAAATGTGTTGATTCCTCAGAATTTGAACGTTTTCCCCTTTCTCTCAGGAAGAGATTTTGTGGTGAAGTTGAGAGCTGACTCTGATTTCTCTGGATTAGGGTGTGGTATTTGGTCCATGTGAGACTTAGTTAAAGTCTACATTAATTTCCTGATATGTCTACATATAAAGGCACAGTGCTAATTGTATTCATCAACGACTTTTTTTTTTTTTTTTTTTTCCAAAGAAAAGCCTAGGAAATGCATAGCTGATCATCAACCAAATCATGCAGGCCTTCAGAGGAGCCCAAACTCCTTCCATGGAAAGTATTCTGCCATCAGGGACTCTGAGCCTGGAGTCTCTGGGTGGCACAAATGGTTAATGTGATTACGTTGAATCAAAAGGTCTGAGTTCACCTGGAGGAGCCACCAAAGAAAGGCCTGGTGATCCACGTCTAAGAAACCAGTCACTGGAAACTCTGCTCTGACACCCATGGGGGGAACACGTGCTGGAGCCAACTCGGAGACAAGTGGTGAAATCTGGGCCTCGGGGTTCAGGGGCCGTTTCATGGGAACTGGGTTCTCAGGGTGGTCCCTCAGCAGGGGTCTCCCATTGGCTCTCCTCACCAAGGCTCAGTCTGCTTGCTCCTCTTCTGGGTAGACCCCACCACCCACTTCATCTTTAGGGACTTTTCTCATGAAGACTGGCTACACAAGGACAAACTCGCCCCAGCCTCCTTCTGGCCTGCTCCCAAACATTATAACTCAAGTCTTGCTAATCAAGAGGGGAAACAGTAAAAAGAGATGGCCATGTGGTGGGGGGTTTGGAAACTCTACAGGATGTAACAGCATGAGGTATGAGGCTGGGGAAATCGAGGCTCCCATCTTAGCTTGGCCATTCATCAGCTATGTGACCCTGGTAAAATCACCAAAACCCTGGAGTCTTGGTTTCTTCATGCATAAAATGGGGACGTTGTGGAAGTAGTTAGCAATGGGCACTTTCTGTGAACTGACTAGGTGCCAGGTTTTCCTTAAGCCAATAATGTCTCAGGACTGCAGGCAAAGGTAAATCCCACTGCATTTTGTATTTATAGCTCAATGCTTAGGCTTCAATACTACTCAGTAGATGTCTTCTGGAGAAAAATTAATACCTACAGTTGTGGTCCATGGTTTGAGACCCAACTCTCTTGCTCAGCTTGAGACTGTGCACCTTAACTGTCTTCCTGCCACCCATTCTCGGGGTGAGCAAAACGGAAGTAAACATCCAAGGAAAGCAGCATGCATTCTCTTTGCTGAAACAGGTTCACAGTCACCTTTCCCTTCTCTTAGCTCTACAAAGCTCGGGGAGCAGAAACAACTGTGGCCTGTTTTCTCCAGCTAGATTCTACAGACTCGTTAGCAATCAAGCAAACAAACAACAAGAGAAACCAACTACCATCAGGTCGATTCCCACTCAGGGTGACCCCATCTGTGCAGAGCAGAACTCACTCCATGGGGTTTTCCATATAGTGACCTTTGGTGCCTCTGGGTGGGTTCAAACAGCCAAGCTTTCAGTGAGTAGTTGAGTAATGAACCCAGTGCACAGCCCAGAGACCCAAATTCTTACAAATGCGGTGCATACAGAAAAAGGACTTACAGGCAAATGTAACCAGTTTACTGAGTTCTCCATAAAGACACCTCGGAATGTCCTACACTGCCATTCTTGTTCACAAGCCCTGCTGGGAGGACCAGGGTCTATAGGGATCAGTAGCTGCATACCTGTAGTCCTTTCTCCATGTGCCAGGTTGAGAAATGCTCTCTTAAGAACAGAACCACATTTTTGCAATTCCCTAATAGTATTCTACACAGTGTCATGTATACACAACTAAGAGCCCCACAGATTGGATGGACCAATTTGAAACATTATGAAAATGGACAAAAGTGTCCGTCCATTTTCCATACCTTGGGTAGTTGGTGCAATACTGTGTATAGATGTGGAACTCTTCACTCTGCAAGGACACAAAAAGACGTTCATGAGCAAAAACACACAGATATCAACATCCACCTAAAAACAAGAAAAAGAAATTGCATTCGTGCCTTTAAATGTGTTGCTCTAAGCACAGGGCCTGCTCCTGGATTTGTTTATCCTGAGACTTTACATACACTTGAACTTATTTGAGCTCAGTCCTCATTGTGTCACAGTGAACCGGAGGCATGTATGGAGACACAAATAAATGGTGAGTCCCAAGATGCTGAGTTCCAAGGTGCGACACAGAAACGGATCATTTAAACCTCACCGTGTGGTGAGGACCCTGTTGGAAGTCTGCATGTCAGTCTCCTTGCCCATCATCTGCCCACCTTTGACACTGGTCAGCCACTCTGTGTCCTTGGAGATGGGACTGAGGTTTTATGTCTCTTTCAAAGGGCATTCTTTGAGCTCCCAGGCTAAGCCAACTGCTCTTACTCTGGGTTTCCAGAACACCTACTACTTGCGACTCCTGTGTAGTTGTTATTAAGTGCTGTCGAGTCATTACCAAATACTAGTGACATTGGTTTGGTGATGTGGTATAATGCACTGGACCGCAAAGTCGGTTATAACTGCAAGGTCAGTGGTTCAAACGTACCAGTCACTCCTTGGAAACCCTATACAGGGTTGTTACGAGTTGGAGCTGACTTGAAGGCATTAACAACAACAGTGACATTTTCGGCTTCTTGGTTTATGTCCGACTCGAGACAGTTGAGTTCCTTCAGGGTAGGGGCCATAATGTGCTTATTAGGCACAGAATGTGAGCTCTCCTACTCACTGAACACCGAGGGCAGGACGCATGTCTACTCATCTGTACACACCCAGCAGGGCCTCAAGACCTACATTCAAAACCGTCTGACTAACTAATGTGGGGTGCTTGCATTTTGTTATAACCATATTCCCAGCTCCCTCGCATCTCTTTTGATTTGTGTGGCTGTCTTAGTCTTTCAGATGCCTAATCATCATATCAAGTTTTGGGAACTATTAAATCAGTATTTTTTGCTGGTAAAGGGTACGTTTCATAAAGGGCAAGATCGTGACTGCCATGCAAGTAAAAAATGCACATTGTCAAAGACTGTATTTAACCTGTCAGTAAATGAGGAATTAAGATACTACAACTGACTCAAAGGAGAAAGAAAAGTACCACATTTCTATAGGCCGATCAGGAATGCTAGAATGAATGTACAAATAGATACAAAATTGGCTTTTTCCATGAAGATGGTTGGGTAAGGCAATCCATGTGGTCTCAATGGCACAGAATTCATTTGTATTTGTGTGGCTAAGGACCATGTGCACTGCCATCGCTAACCTCTAAACTTACTGAGTCACACAATGAGTCAAAGACAATGATAGGTGCAGAGAATCCATATGGAAGAAGGAACTGGAAGATGCCTAATTTTCTGTTGGAGACACCCTGTAATCTTTCTGGTGGATTTCAGTCTGTTACAATGTATCAAGACATGGCCAAAGGACAAGTTCATAGAGCTGCACAGCCGAGTTAGGGGAAGCTAGCCTTAGATTCTTCACTGTAACACTGCCCATCACAATAAGTAAACCCAAACCAAGAAATTACTAGCGCTTTCAAAACCTAACATGAAACTCTATTTTGTAAAAGAGCTGCAGACTCTTTTAAAGGTCTTTCTGCTTGTTCTGTCATCCTCCTCCCTTTCACTTTTTAAATGACTTACACCATATGAAATGTGACTTCCAAGATAGGGCCTATTTTTAGGGTAACTTTGGTGTGGAGCTGTAGGGTAAGCACTTGACCGCATTGTCAGTTTGAACTGCAAGATTGGTGGTTCAAATCCACCAGGAAAACCTAGACAGGGTTTGTTATGAGTCAGAACCGACTTAATAGCACTTAACACCAACAATTCATTTTTTTCCCTGAATTTAAAGAAACTTCTACTTCTCTACTTTTCTTAGGATTCCTTTTGTGAAACTCAACTAGGAGAAGATGCAAAACTCTTTACTAAAGGGAAGTTCCAAACATACAAAGGGGCTTCAAGAAGTCTTTAGGAAATCAGAGTGAAGAGAGAACGGACTTTCTCCACCAATTTTTGAAACGCGCAGTATATAAAAGTAGAGAGGATGGAATAATGAACTCCTGGGTCTCTTTCATCCGGCCTCAATATTCAGTCATGCACTATCTGTAGCCTACCTCTTCTCCTGCTCCCCCCGCCACTGAGAAGCAAATTCTAAACCCTGTATGTAGTATCTAGCATGTAAGTATCTAACATGTAGTACCTAGCATGTAGTATCCAGTATCTAGCATGTTGTTGTTGTTGTAATTATGTGTTGTGGAGTCGGTTCCCACTCACAGTGACCCAGTACAGGGTTTCCGAGGCTGTAAATCTTTACGGGAGCAGAAAGCCTCATCTTTTTCCAGTGGAACAGCTGGTAGTTTCGAACTGCTGACCTTATGGCTCGCGGCCAGATTCGTAACCACTACGCTAGCAGAGCTCCTCATCTAGTATGTAGTATCTAGCATATGTTATGTAGTGTCTAGTATGTAGGAGTCCTGGTGTGGCATTGTGGGTTAATGTGCCAGACTGCAAAGCCGTTTGAACTGCAAGGTTGGTGGTTCAAGCTCACCAGCTGCTCCTTGGAAACCCTATACAGGGTTGTTATGCGTCGGAACCGACTCGACGGCACTTCACAACAACAAATTTAGTATGTAACTGTTTTATGCACTGGATGGCACCACTGCACAAGGTGTTGCAAATCCTAAAACCCTATACCTGTGTCTGTAATCCCATTTGGGACTAGGTTTTCTTTGTTATACTAATGAGTATCTGTATATTTGATTAAGTGCTGCTGAGTCACTTATGACCCATAGCCACCCTGTATAGGATTTTCAAGGAGCAGCTGGTGAGCTTGAACCGCCGACCTTGTGGCTCAAAGTGACTTTGTAGTCCAGCGCATTAACCCACAGCGCTACACCAGGACTCTGAGTGTCTGTACAGGGTCTGTTTCAAGTCCTCCACTTGTGATATAAGTAGCACTGGTGGCACAGTGAGTTAACGATAAAGAGGTCTGCTTCGGTAAAGACTGACAGTCTCCGAAACCCAAAGGGGCACTTCTACTCAGTCCTACAGGGTGGGTACTTCATTCTAATTGGATTAACTATCAACACTCGTGGAAGCAGCAGTCAAGAGATCAGGCGATGTATTGCATTGGGCAAATCTGCTGCACAGGAACTTTTTAAAGTGTTGAAGAGCAGAGATGTCAGCTTGAGGACTAAGGTGCGCCTGACCCAAGCCATGGTATTTTCAATAACCTCATATGGATGCGAAAGCTGGACAGTGAATAAGGAAGATCGTAGAAGAATTGATGCCTTTGAGTTGTGGTGTTGGAGGAGAATACTGAGAGTGCCATGGACTGCCAAAAGAACCAATAGATCTGTTTTGGAAGAAGTGCAGCCAGAGTGCTCCTTGGAGGCCAAGATGGCTAAGCTTCGTTTCTCATACTTTGGACACATTGTCCGGAGAGAACAGTTGCTGGAGAAGGATGTCATGCTGGGTAAGGTGGAGGGTCAGAGAAAAAGAGGAAGACCCCTAACGAGATGGATTGGCCAGTTGGCATCATTGATGGACTCAAGTGTAGCAGTGATAGTGAGGTTGGCCCCGGATCGGTCATTGTTTCGTTCTGCTGTGCATGGGGTCGCTATGAGTTGGTTCCGACTCAATGGCACCTGACAACAACAACAACAACAACAACAACAACAGGGTGGTTAGGAATCTGATTTGACTCGAGGGCAGTGGGTTTGGGATTCTGAGATATAAAAGAGCACTTTCGGCATAAAGGAGAACAGACCCAGGGCGAAGACCAACACTCTCTGAAGACAACAGAGGTGGACCAGAGGACAAGCCCCCAAACTCCAAGATTGACCAGCTGGAGAAGTTGAGACTAGGATCCCCCCAGAGCGGACAGAGCCTGAGAGATGGTGCCCCGAATTCAGACTTCCAGCTTCTTAGATGTGAGAAAATAGATCTCTATTTCTTAAAGACACCCACTTGGGGTATTTCTGTTCAAGCACTATTAAGAAACAAAGTGTGACCCTGACCTCGACACCCTGACCCCACTTAATGATTCCTTGGCATCATGAAGCTTCACACCAGTCAGGAGCCACATTTTTCATTTTCTTTCCATTTTTCAAATAGTTTGCTTGTTTGACTTGGAATCTAAATGAGGTCCATATGCAACTGATGGATGTATCTTTTTAAAGTCATTTAATCCTCTAAGTCCCCACTTTTTTTTTCTTTGCAATTTAGAAGTTTGTCCTGTTTTACTATACTTATTTCCACCCGCCTCCCAACCCATTAAAAAAAAAAAAAGAAGTCTATCTTACAGTTTCCCACAGGCTGTTGTTTGGACCACAACCCTCAGGTTTTCTTTTCGGTGGCCCAGACCCCTATAATCCTTGTAGGTTTCTAGCTACACCGAGAGGCCCAACCAGATTCCGCTCCAGAACTGGGCACACACACGTCACTGGTGGTATTACACACTCATGAGGAAGCCAGAGGCTTGCTTGGCTCCCTTTTTTGGGATGTTATTAGACACTGGTAATTATTGCCTAAAACCCACTGCCAAGTTGGTTCTGACTTATGGTAGTGGTGTTGGTTATATGCCGTGGGGTTGGTTCCAACTCACAGTGACCCTGCACAGGGTTTCCAAGGCTGTAAGTCTTTGCGGGAGCAGAAAGCCTCATCTTTCTCCTGCAGAATGGCTGGTAGTTTTGAACTGCTGACCTTGAGGTTAGCAGCCCGACTCATAACCACTATGCCGCCTTAGCTCCTTGATTCCGACTCACAGCAACCCTATATATAGTTCCCAAGATTGTAAATTTTAGTGGGAGCAGAAAGTTTCATTTTTCTGGTGGGTTTGAACCATTGACCTTGTGGTTAGCAGTCTAGTGCTTATCCTGCAGCACCATGAGGTACCTGTTCTTGTTGTTAAGTACTGTTAAGTCAGTTCTGACTCAGTGATGCAGTATAGGGTTTCTGAGAAGCGGCTGGTGAGCCTGAACTGATGACCCTGCTGTTCAAACTGACCTTGCAGTTCAGCGTATTAACTCACAGGCACACCAGGGCTCCAATTACTGCCTAGGTCTACTAATTCATTGTGCTGGCAAGTGCTGTTGAACCGGTTCCGATTCACAGTGTTTCCGAAGAGCGGATGGTGAGTTTGAACTGCTGACCTTGTGGTTTAATGCTTATTCTAAAGTGCTACATTTATTTCTATCTTATCAATCTGGCTTTGTTTGTGAGGCAGAATTTTTTTCTCTGAGAAAGAAAATTCCTTGCATTAACTATTAGTTACCCTGCAGCCTTATTGTAAAGGAAAGGCCAGATAAATGCTGGATCCCTCCCCTGCGTTTTCAAATAGTAATTGGTTCTCACCCTGTAAAGGTGACCTTGGAAAAACTATAATAACACTAGGAATTCATGAATATAAATATATTTAACAAACCTCCATTTTTCAGGTATCTTTAGTGATACTTAAATTATCTCATTTTAGGCTACAAGGAGCCTCTTCTAAGGATCCCTAGTGGTGCAGATTCTAAGCACTTGACTGCACAAATGTTGGTGGTTCTAATCCCCCAGCTGCTCTGTGGGAGGAAGAAGTGACTGTCTGGTGCCATAAAGCTGTGGTGCAGCTCTCCCCTGTCCTATAGGGTTATAATGAGTCGGAATCGACACCACAGTAATGGGGACGGAGTCCCTTCTTGAGAATCACCTCTAGTGCTCTGGACATGGCCCTGTGGCCTTTGACAGCTTCCTTGTTTTCTGGTACAAGATGATCCACACCATCTTCTATAGTTCCTGCTTGACACCAATTCCTCAAAGAGTCCTATCCCCTTTGGTGTTTTTATTAGTGGTTTTATTAGTTGAGTATAACTCACGGTGTATGTGTGTCAGAGTAGAACTGGGATCTAAAGTTTTCCAGGCTGTGATCTTTGGGAAGCAGGTTGCCACACCTGCCTTCTGATGAGTCTCTGGGAGAGTTCAAGTTGCCAACCTTTTGGCTCGTAGTTGCGTGCCGCTCAAGGACTCCTGGTACCTTTTGGTAAGAAGTAATATTTGGAGACCATAATCTGCACATTAGGGATGCTTCTACTTCTAGGTTAATTATTATTATTTCTAGGCCTTTTCAGGGGATTGTTGTTGTTAAGCGCTGTTCAGTCAATTCCGATTCACAGCGACCCTGTATAGGGTTTCTAAGGCTATACATCTTTTTTTTTTTAATGTTTTATTGTGAATTATATGATAGTTTACATGAGAGAACTTTAGTTTTACATTCATCACATCGTATATCATCTCATTGACATGGTTCCAATCCCCTCCATGCATCATCAACCAACCAAAGGGTATATCCTAGAAACCTGTCCCCTACACTTCCCTCCCCTGCCCAGTTTTTGGCCCACAGTCCCTTTCCCTCTCTGGATCCAAAGTCCCCAGCCGCTTCATCACTCCACGTCATCGTCTCTGTCTCCATCTCAGGCATCTCTGTTTCTCTGGGTAGGGTCCCGCTCTCGGCTCTTCTCCGTTGATGGTCCCAGAGACCTCCGCTCCTAGCCTGTAGAATTAATCACTCCCTTCCTTGTTATAAAACGTCTACCTTTGCATTTCCAGCCCTCTATACATCTTTGTAGGAGCAGAAATCTTTATCTTTCTCCCAAGGAGAAACTAGTGGCCTTGAAATGCCGACCTGGGGGTTTTCAGTCCCAGTGCTTATTGAGCAAAGCTACCATGCTCCCTTTCAGGGAGTGGAGTCAGGAGATTAGGGGTTAGAGTATTTAATTATTAGTATTTTTAAGTGTTTAATCATCTGGAAATATGGTATTTTTTAAAAAACATAAGAGACATCACATCTTTATTGTTGCTGTTAAGTACTATTGAGTCAGTTTCTGACTCAAGCCAATCCCATGTGTTACGGAGCAGAACTGCTTTCTTTTTTGTATGGAAGCAGTTTGCCAGGCAAATTTATTCTGCAACACTGCTGGGTGAGTTCGAACCTCCCTCCAACCTTTAGGTTAGCAGCCTATCACATGCCAGCTGTACTATCCAGTCTCCTTAAAAAACAAAACAAAACAAAACACATCTGAGTTCACACTGACACTTGCAATTCAGATTCAGGACTATGGGGCTTTTAATTAGCTTCAATCAACCTTGTGTCAGTATTTTCTTTCTCAGCATGATGTTCTTCTCCAGGAACCTGACCCTCAGGATCACATGTCTAGAGTGTGTGAGATGAAGTCTGGCCACCCTTACTTCCAAGGCGCACTCTGGCTGTACTTCTTCCAAAATAGACTTGTTTGTTCTTCTGGCAGTCCATGGCACATTTCATATTCTTTATCAATACCCTAATTCAAAAAGCATCACTTTGTCTCCGGCCTTCCTTATTCATTGTCCAGCTTTTGCATGCATATGAGGGGACTGACTGTAAAAGCCCTGGCTTAGGTCAGGTGTACCTGCTTTAATGAAATGACATCACTGTTGCTTTAATGCTTTGAAGAGAATGTTTGCCATGGATTGTGGATCCAAGTAAAACGAAATCCTTGACAACTTCAATCTTTTGTTTGTCCTGCTACTGCTATCGATATAGCTGTGAGGAGTTCTGTTTTATTTTGGGGTATAACCCATATTGAAGGCTGCAGTTTTCCACCTTCATTTTATATATATACATATATATTTTTTTCTTCCACATTCATTATATGTTTATATGAGTTGGAATTTCTCAGTGTGGTCATGCTCCCAATTGGATACACATATAAATTAGGTTCATTTGTTTCATCTTAATTTCAACTAGCCTCTCAAATCCTAATTTTGTTGACAATTCTCTAGAATATTCATATGGTTTCAAAGTCAACTCTACAAAGAAATGCAAATTCAAAGAAGTCTAGCTTCTTTTCTCTTTCCAGTCTAGTTTCTCCCTTCTTTCCCCGCCCCCCCCGCCCCCCCCCCAATACCCTATGGTGGTGGTGGTGGTGTGCCATGGAGTCGGTTCTGACTCTTCCTGACCCTGTGTAAGCTTTCTGAGGCTGTAAATCTTCATGGAAGCAGAAAGCCTCATCTTTCTCTTGCGGAATGACTGGTAGTTTTGACCTGCTGACCTTGAGGTTGGCAGTCTGACTCATAACTACTACGTTACCAGAGCTCCTTCTATACCCTATAGCTGACGAATTTTTAACTTTATGGTTTCTTACATGCTTTACACATTAACATTTAAATACATGCATTCTCATAGCTCCCTACTTAGATAAATAAAATGTACTCTATCAGTTCTAAAAGGAGCTCTGGTAGCGTAGTGGTTACGAATTGGGCTGCGAACCTCTGGGTCAGCAGTTCGAAACTACCAGCTGTTCTGTGGGAGAAAGATGAGGCTTTCTGCTCCCGTAGATTTACAGCCTCGGAAACCTTGTGAAGGGTCGCTATGAGTCAGAACCGACTGCACGGCACATAACAACAACAACCACCACCAGTTCTAAGTGATCCAGATACTGCTGGTCTGGGGAGCACCCCCTGAGAAGCACCGTGTGATCTACACTGACAGAGAGGCGCTTTCCCTGCTACGTGCAACACTATGATGTGGATTCGCCACAGCTGATTCAACCAGCTTCCTGTTTGTGAACATTTCATTTGGGTTCTCTGGAGTCTTTTGCAGGAGCAGATATTACCACAAAAAATAGTACCACACTTGTTAAAGTTTTGTCAGTGTATGTTTGGAATAGATTTCTGGAAGTACGGCTGTTGGCTCCAACAGTAAATTCTTATGAATTTGGCTAGAAGTTGCCAAGTTTCCCTGTGCAGGGTCTGTGCTGTTTTGTTTTCCACAATATGAGAGAGCCCTGGACCCTCTGGATTTGCTAGCAAAGCATGCTGCCAAATGGCTAGGCATAGTATTTTTTTGTTTTTAAATCTAAATCAGTTGCCAATGTTTAAAAGTTGGGAGGTCTGATATGAATACTGCGATTTCTGGCTTCCCCTGAGAAACCAGAAGCCCCACGCCAGGAGATCAGACCCCGAGATCCCTGTCCCTTCTTTCCACCTGGCCACGCTCACCTGCGTAGCTCCTGAAGGCAATTGAATGACCAACCCTGGTGCAAAGGTAAGAAATCAAGGCGATTGGCTCAAGGTCATTTAGTAAATTGCTATCAGATTGGCATGTTCCCTGGGTTTGCTCACACTTCCTCATGTTGCATTTTCTTTCCTGCTGCCAACGGCATTCTTGCTGGACTTGAGCAGGGCCAGCCTGACTGTCCTTAAGCCCTGGGACATTCAGGAATGAAATTCTGCCAGCCTTAGAAACAGCAGGCTCAATGGAAAGATGTCTAAATTACATCAGCGTAGTGGTTACGAATCGGGCTGCTAACCTCAAGGCTGGCAGTTCCGCAGGAGAAAGATGAGGCTTTCTGCTCCCATAAAGATTTACAGCCTCAGAAACCCTGTACAGGGTGTCACTACAAGTCAGAACCAACTCCACGGTACTTAACAACAACAACATTGGACCTACTTACACACAGCCTGAATAAAGCTGCAAGACTTCGGTACATTTTCATTTCTGTACATTTTGTGACACCATGGCTATATTCCTATCTTAGATTGGAGGGTTCTGATTTAAACCAGCGATTTATTCCTTAATATGGAATCAAATGCAGATCTTAAGATTTCTAATGCTCTGTGGGCCTTTCAAACAATGACTTCACACAGAAATCAATTGCTCCTGGTTCTTTAATCCTTAAATGTCTATTCCTTCTGATATATGCCACCCCCAGAAGGCGCAGCTAGGGCCCTGGGAAATCTCTAAGCCACGTCTGTCTCCCCTTCATTACAAGGTGGACACACACTGATGAGTGGCATGCCTTCTCCACTCTTGTCCGGCTGCCTCAGCCAGGTGAGTTTTGTATGTCTGGCCTACCTTGACTTGTGCCTAGGGGCAAGTGTCCCCCTTTACCCAGTCTCACTACACCTCTGGCCACCCTAAAATCCTTTTTTAGAAGTATTAAAAGAAGGCATTTGATAAAGAAGTCATATAAATTTACATAAACTCATTGCCATCAAATTAATTGCAGCTCTTGGCGACCCCACATGTTACACAGTAGGACTGCTCCAGTAAGTTAGCTGTATTTTTAGGGAAGCAGATCACCAGGTCTTTCTTCTGTGGTGAGAAGTGGGGGGATGCGGGAAGGGAGCGGAGGTCAGGGGAGGTCGAGGTCCTGCTCCTAACTGTTTCCCAGGATGGCTCTGCTGACAGTGCAGAGGTGAGATGGGTAGGAGGGTGAAGGTGAGAAGAGAGAACAAAGCTGGGTGAGTATAAACCACTAACCCCTACGTTAACCGACGCCAGCAAACCGTGTGTACCACCCAGGAATTAAAAACAAAACAAGACAATGTTTCCTTCTAATTATTCATGCTTTCAATTGCAATTAGGGAAGACCCAGAAATGAGATATCTAGTTATGGAAGAACCAAAATATAAGATGGTTGGGGCTGGCAATTCGGGTCATTGGTGTTAACTGCCATTAAGTTGGTTCTGACTCACAGTGATCCTTTATCGGGTTTCTAAGGAGCAGCTTGTGGGTATAAACCACCAACCTCGAGAAAAGCAGTCCAATGCTTATCCTACTAGGACCCCAGGCATCCAAATATTTATTGAATAAACAACTAGGGTAAAAAACTCATGATTGTAGGGTTTCTTCTGTTGAAGGGCTCACCCCCCCCTTCCCTCCCCACCACTGTCTGTCTGTCTCTTTCTCTTATTGTCTGATTCCTGAAAAAATGCCAACAGACATCATGAGAATGTTACTAATGAGAATCCAACAGTAACCGATAGGTAAGAGACACTGACCTGAATTCCCTCTAATGATATGGAACACCCAACATCAGCACTTTCCTGAGGGTCATTTCAGTAAGTGGGTGGGGGTGGCAGTAAGGCAGTGAAGGGAGAAGTGGGGGGATGCGGGAAGGGAGCGGAGGTCAGGGGAGGTCGAGGTCCTGCTCCTAACTGTTTCCCAGGATGGCTCTGCTGACAGTGCAGAGGTGAGATGGGTAGGAGGGTGAAGGTGAGAAGAGAGAACAAAGCAAGCAGGCTCCAGGTGTTTCCAGAGTCCTCAGCTGGGAGACAGCGTAGGCTTTGTGGGAGGGAGGGCTTATTTCCATTGCTCCAGACAGCTACTCAAGCTGCTCCTTAGTGTTCTTGGATAAGCGGCAGGTAGGAGGCAACTGTGTTCTCCTTTTGTAGATAAGGATTTCTTTAGCCTACGCATACCACAGAGGCAAGCGGGGTCAAAGAAGAATCTCTGTGTACGCCTCAGTGATTCAGATAAAAGCAGAGCCAACCGCCAGCTTCCCTCTCTCATTAACGGCCTCTCAATTAAAGCAATTTTCCATTCCTCCCCAGAGTTAAGCAGCTGCTTGTGCCTCAGCAAACTTCCCGTCTCCTAAATTTCAGGGTGCTGAGTGAGAAGCAGGTCATGCCAGAACCAAACACTCCCTCACCCTTACCGGCTCACATGTGAAAGTGTGGAGTGCTCAAGTTAGTCTTGTAATTAAACTTGGCAGAATTACAATGAAAGAGAAGATTTGGGAGTTGGCAACGTGGCACATAAACAGACTTTTATGTGAATAATTAGGCCAGATTGAAGCATATGCTGGAACCTCTTTAATCGACTTCTGATTACAGTTACCAGAAAAAGCTCAAATGTTTCTGAAAACTTGTATGCTGTTTATGTGCTGTGGTTATTTTAACATATCTTCTTTGATATATATTCCACGTATCTTTTTACCCATTTGGCCCTCTCTTTCTCTTCTTCAAATCTTTGACTAGTACTGAAGATGACACAGCCAACTTGGGGAAAGAAGTGTGTAAATATGCACACTCAAACATTTTACATGCTAAAACACAGACAAGCACAAAGCCAGAATTCTACACAAGGCCCTCCAATGCCTTACAGGAATGTCAATAAAACCCAGGGTGTTATATTTGGACCTAAACCATCTGGAAGGATTCAGCAGAAATGACCATGGGACAAATCTGGAGTCAGGGCAGACGGGGTTAGGGGGGACATCTCAGTTCACAGTGGACTTGGGTTATCTCTACAAGGTGCTAATTCTTCCATAATCCAAAAGCACCACCACCAACTTCACTTAAACCTTTGCAGATTTACAACCACAAGTGCAGAACTCACATGAAGTCTTTCTGCAAAGCAATTTCTGCAAACAAAAGCTGTTGAATTTTTAAAGAGGCTTTGGTAACAAGGTTGTTATTTTTGTTAAGTGCCCTTGAGAGGGTTCCAACTCATGATGACCCCATAATAGGGTTTCTGAGGAGAGGCTGGTGAGCTTGACGTACCAATATTGTGGTTCAAACTGATGTTGCAGTCCAGCACATTAGCCCACGGTGCCACTCCAGGATGATACAGCAAGGTTAGAAGAATCTGGGTAACAGATTGCCTTGGATGTTTCACATTTCTAGTGTCTATCCAGTACTGGGTGCCAACAGGCTGCCATGGGAGTTTTCAGAGTCGAATCCTCTTCCTTGTAGTTTTCCAAACCACCAACGCTGTTTTATGTTATGGTTGATGGGACAATTCAGGAACGGTTAACAGTGATGCTGAAGGTAATTAATGTACGAAGACTATAGAAATGGCAAGTGCTGTGCTATCTATTGACTACAAAAAAAAAACCCCAAAACTAAAAAATAATAGTGCCTTTTGAAGATATAAGGATTAATTTTGCTTTCCTTTTGTATTCAAATTTTAGAATTTAGATTTTTAAAATTCAGAAACTGAGATATTTTTTAGCGCCTCGGCCAGTTACCCACACAAATACAAAATACTTAAATTCCTAGTGACCCTACATACAACAGAATTGTACTATGGACAACCTCATCTCGTGCCCTCCTCACAATCTTCCCCTACGCTTGAATCCATGTTGCAGCCACTATGTCAGTTTCTCTTACTGAGGGTCTTCCTCTTTTCTGCAGACCCTCTACTTTACCAGCACGATGTCCTCCTCCAAGGGCTGGTCCCTGCTGATAACATGTCTGAAGTATGTGAGAGACTCTTACCTTCCTCACTTCTAAGGAGCATTCTGACCGTACTTCCTTCAAGACAGGTTTGTTTATTCTTCTGGAAGTCTATAATACAGTCAACATCCTTTGCCAACACCATAATTCAAAGGCATCAGTTCTTCTCTGGTGGTCTTTCCTCGTCATTCATTGTCCAACTTTCCCATACAGATGAAGAGATCACAAGTAACATGGCTTAGGTCAGGTGCACATTAGTCCTTAAAGTGACATTCTTGTTTTTAACACTTTAGAAAAATCCTTTGCCATCAGATTTGTTCAATGCAATATATTGTTTGATTTAGTAACTGCTACTTCCATGAGTGTTGATTGTTGATTGTAGATCCTGTAAAATAAAATCCTGGACAACTTCAGTCTTTTCTGTTTATCCTGATGTTACTTATTGGTCCAACTGTGAGGATTTATGCTTTGTTTACATTGACATGTAATCCATACTGAAGGCTGTATTCTTTGACCTTCATTGATAAGTGCTTCAAGCCCTCTTCACTTTCAGCAAGCAATGTTGTGTCATCTGCATATCACAGGCTGTTAATGAGCCTTCCTCCAATCCTGATGCTGAGTTTTTCTTTATAAAGTCCAGCTTCTCAGATTATTTGCTCAGGTTCACCAAGGACGATGAAAGGATATAACCATAACATGCACTTTTCTTGATTCTAAGTCCTGCAGTATCCCCTGTTCTGTTCTAGACACTGCCTCTTGGCCAATCTACTAGTTCCTCATGAGCATAATTAAATGTTCTGGAATCGCCATTCTTCACAATGTTCTCCATGTTTTGTTATGATCCACATGATGGAATGCCTTTGCACCGTCAATAAAAGGTCGTCTTTCTGGTATTCTCTGCTTTCAGCCAGATCCATCTGACATCAGAAATGATATTCCTCATTCTATATACTTTTCTGAAACTGGCTTGAATTTCTGAGAGTTCCCTGTTGATAAACTGCTGCTTTTGGTTTTGAATTATCTTTAGCATAATCGTACTTGCATTCGATATTACTGATATTGTACGTGAATTTCTGCATTCTACTGGATCTTTTTTTTTTGGAACGAGCATGTATATGAATCTCTTCCAGTCGGTCGCCCAGGTAGCTGTCTTCCAGATTTCTTGGCAAAGACCAGTGAGTGCGTCCAGTGTTGCATCTGAATTGGTAGGCTGTCAATTTCTGGAGCCAATGCTTTCAATGCAGCGTGGATTTCTTCCTTTAGCTTCATCTGTTCTTGATAATATACTACCTCCTCAGATGGCTGACTGTTGACCTCCACTTTACTAAGCATGATAGCCTTCTCTAGGGACTGGTTCCGCCTGATAATATGTCCAAAGTATGAGAGACAAAGTCACTGTCCTGGCTTCTGAGGAGCATCTAGTTGTACAGCTTCCAATATACATTTGTTTGTCTGCCTAGCAGTCCACAGTACTTTAAAATTCTCCTCTAACACCACAACTCAAATGCATGAATCTTCTATGGTCTTTCTTATTCACTGCCCAACTTTCACATGCATATGAGACTTCATATCATTGGTTGGGTCAGGTGCACCTTAGTCCTCACACTGATATCTTTTTGCTCATGAACCCGTGAAAAAGGTCTTGTGCAGCAGATTCGTCTAATGCAGTATGCTGTTTGATTTCTTGACTGCTGTTTCCATGAGCCTATAAATCTTTGTGGGAACAGAAAGCCTCATCTTTCTCCTGCACAGTAACTGGTGGGCTCAAGTTGCTCAGCCTGTGATTGTAGTCTGGTTGCTTCACTTTGTTGTTAGGTGCCATTGAGTTGGTTCTGACTCATAGTGACCCTGTATAGGGTTTCTGAGGAGAAGCTGGAGAGCTTGAACTGCCGATCTTGCAGTTCAGCACATTAGCCCGCAGCACCACATTAGGACTCCTTTGCTTTAGGTGGCCCCATACCTCAGCAGAAGTGCATTGCTAGCAACTGCAGGCACCATATGCATTCTCTTAGGTGACAGAGACATTCTCTAGACCTCTCTCCATTTCCTTCTGAGAATCTCACCAGAATTCCCCTTGACATCCAGAATTCAACCAACAGTCTCCCTCAAGGCCATATAAGCGTTGTCTATTGTTGTTGTTTGTTGCTGTGGAGTTGGTTCTGACACACAGCAACCCTTTATAGAGTTTTTGAGGAGTGCATGGTGGGTTTTAAACCGCCGACCTCGCGGTTAGCAGTCCAATGCTTATCCTACAGCTTGAAACTCTTCTAACCATTACTGACTCCTTGTTGTTAAGTGCCATCGAGTCGGTTCCGACCCATAGCGACCCTGTACAGGGTTTCCGAGGGTGTAAATCTTTACGGGAGTAGAAAGCCTCATCTTTCTCCCGCGGAGCGGCTGGTAGTTTCGAACCGCTGACCTTAAGGCTCGCAGCCCGATTCGTAACCACTACGCTACCAGAGCTCCTATGGTTTTTTATTTTTATTTTTTCAGTAAAAAACCATTACTGACTACACAATTCCAAAACCAATTTCACATTTTAGGTATTTTTTTAGGGAAATCCTCCCACTGCTGCTGTAACAGAATTACCACAAGTGGGGGTGGGGTGGGGGTGGCTGTATGTTCTCAGTTAAGGAGGGGAGAAGTTCAAAATCAGGGCGCCAGCTCTAGGGCAGGCTCTCCCTCGCTGTTGGCTCAGGAGGAAGGCCCTTGTCTCTTCTGTACGTCTGCTCCTGGGTGAACTTTCTGTGGCTGGCCATCTCCCCCACCCCCGACTGCTGCTGGTTCTGTTTATACTTTGTAAGTCCTGGTGTGGTGCTGTGGGTTAATGTGCCGGACTGCAAAGCCATCTGAACTGCAAGGTTGGCGGTTCAAGCTCACCAGCTGCTCCTTGGAAACCCTATACAGGATCGCTATGGGTTGGAACTGACTTGTTGGCACTTCACAACAACAACAACAACGAGATTGACTGACTACGTATCCTGTATTAATCCTCTTCATTAATATAACAAAGACAACCTGTTCTCTAATGGGGTGAGAATCACAGGTGTTGAGGTTACCATTTACAATACAGATTTTTTTGAGACACACTCGATTCATAACCATTCTCCTATTCTAGACTCCTTTCTAAACTTACAAAACTTTTCCTAGGAATGAATAAAACCAGTTACTATGCAAGTTCTAGGACAGCCACTAGCATTTTCCTTTCCCCAGTATTAGTTTATATATATTTTTTCTTTGTTGGTTAAATACAAACAAACAAATAAAAACAGATCAAGAGAAATTAGTAGCTAAATTCATCCAATATGGACAAACTCATCATTTTAACTTTGAAACTAAAGACCATCTGTCCTCTTTATTGTCTCAGTTGGCCCACAGAAACGAACCCTGCTTACCTTGGACACAAAACATTCAGCTATGGCCACAGGATCATTTTCACAGTTTTCCAAATCTTGCAGAAGTTCACTAATGAAAAATAAGAGTCAGAAAGTATTACACTGTAGTTTTACAGTCACAGAAACCTTACATAGCTCATTGTTAAGGGATGTTGCGTCAGTTCCAACATATAGCGACTCTGTATAGGGTTTCCAAGGAGTGGCTGGTGCAGTCCAGTGCTTATCCTACAACAGTACACCAGGACTCCTTAGACAGTCTAGAAGTTTGAATATGTTTGTGATATGTACAAGGTATCATGTTTAAGTGCACAACTGCAGTACCGGTTGTCATTATGTTGTTGTTAAGTGCCATCAAGTCCGTTTCGACTCATAGTGACCCTGCGTAGGGATTTGAAGGAGCAGCTGGTGAGCTTGAACCACCGACCTTGTGGTACAAACAGACCTTGCAGTCCAGTGCTTCATCCCACAGCATTACCCCATTACAGTGAAGCCTTAATAGGAATGTGCCCAAGTCAGGTAGTTATATGGTCGAGCAGAGGTTTGAACAGAGGTTGGAGTAGTAAGCCCACCACTCAGACAAAAGCCCTGCCTGATCTTACAGGAGCCCCGGGTGGTACGAACGGTTGATGTGCTTGACTGCTAATGGAAAGGTGGGAGGTTGAGCTCACAGAGAAGCAGCTTGGAAGAAAGCCCTAGTCATCTACTGCTGAAACCCCAAATGCGATGGGACACATTCTGCTCTGACACATACGGGATTTCCAGGAGTCAGAATCGACTAGACTTCAACTGTTTCTGGATGTTTGTCTCTGTCCACATGCCTGCTTATGCACACGCGCTCATCAAAGCAGTATCTTGGTGCCAGGTACTGTGCCAGGCACTAAGAACATGGCAGCGAGCAAAGTCAGACGCAGTCCTTGGTCTCTGGGAGCTCACAACCCAGAGGGAGAGTCACCCTTCCAATGAGGAATCACATTGCTGTAGTTACTAGTGCCTTTGAGTCAGGTCTGAGTCACAGTGACCCATGTGGTGTTGTAGGATCAAGCACTGGACCACAAGGTCGGTGGTTCAAACCCACCAGCTACTCCTTGGAAACCCTACTACACAGGGTCGCTATGAGTCAGAACCTACTTGTCAGGAGTTAACAACAACAATAGGGTTTCTGAGGAGCAGCTGGTGGATTTGAATCACCAACCTTGTAGTTCAAACTGACCTTGTGGTCCAGTGCTTATCCTACAGCACCACATGAGGTCTCCATTAGAGAGAGGCAAATCACAACAATGAGATCTCACTGCACACCAGCATTAACAATGAAGTTCACAAAAACACCAGAAAACCACAAATGCTGGTGAGGGTATGGAAAGACTGGGACCCTCCTAAATTGCTGGAGGGACTGTAAAATGGGTCAGCCATGGTGGAAAATGGTATGGCGCTTCCTCACAAAGTTGAAAATAGAAATACCTTAAGACCTGACCCAGCAATCCCTCTACTTAGTATAAATTGTTGTTCTTGTTAAGTACCGTCGAGGTGGTTCAAACCCTGTGCACGGTTTCCGAGCAGCAGCTGGCGAGCTTGAACCACCGACCTTGCGGTTCAAACTGACCTTGTGGTTGAGTGCTTATCCTATTTTCTTCTGCACATAGGAGATCACCAGTGAGTCAAAATCAACGGAGAATCTCCTAACGACAGAGAACTATTGGCTTCCTGTCCCTCCTCTTGAAAAAGCAGCACTGGGCCGTGAACAGCAAAGTGGGCAGTTCAAATCCACCAGGTGCTCCACAGGTGCAAATTGTTCTCTTATCTTCAGGATTTTATTACCATTATTATTGTTATTAGAAGCTCTCCTCAAATACCTACGGAATCTTCCTTTGTCCTTCCGTATCTGACGGTGAGACACCACACTGCCTTCAGATATAAAGGACAAATGTCATCTTTGAGGCAAGGTCTGTACTTCTGCACATGGGTTCCTGGGCCATCTCAGCTCACTTGGAGTCTCTTCCCCCTCCCTCTCGGCTTCTCTAGCTGGCTACTCGAATCTTGGTCATCACTCTAAAGACTGACACAAGATACACACTACACTAATCCTGTCCTGTCTCCTTCCCCAAATACAGATAAACCATTCCTAAGTGGGATTATGATCACAGGCACAGAGGCCAGGATTTACAGTACAGATTCTTGGGGGACACCATTCAGTGCATAAAAACTCTCCTAAGTTTTTTTAGTGTGGAATCCTCAGTCCTCACATTCAGCATCACTGTCATTTGGAGTCCTGGTATGGCACTGTGGGTTAATGTTCTGAACTGTAAAGTCTATTTGAGTCACAAGGTCGGTGGTTCAAGCTCACCAGCAACTCCTTGGAAACCCTATATGGGTCGGGACCGACTCAATAGTACTTAACAACTACAACAATCAGTCAGACAAAGATGGGTGTGATTAAACTAACAACAGTTGAAATCTAATCCTTGTGACCTAAACAGTAAATAAGGTAACAGAAGGAGTCTAGGAAAAAGAAGAGAAATAAATTCTATAAATAGTAGCCAATACTTTGACCGTGGAAGGATGGAGGCCTCCGGATGTATGCTCTGTGTTTTCTGAGTAGAAAACACTTTTGACCAGAATCCATCATGTTATTCATCACTCAAACAAAACAATACAAACAAAAAAACACTCCTTACCAATTGACTGTGCTCTAATTCTGATGCTCATCAAGTGACTGTCTGAGCTCTAATGTCATCCTGAGTGGACTTCCTGCCCAGGAAGACGTGTCTTGGGTGACCCACCCAGGCTCTAGGTACATCTGCACCTGTCAGTGAATGACTGGCATCCATTGTTCCAGATCCCCAGTGCTGGGCAGGAGCTCAGACACCTTCCAGTCCCAGCCCATCATTATACAGTGAGGAAACTGTGGCTCACTGGTAGGAGGTGATTGACCATGAGTCACACAGCTAATGACCAATGGCCAATCCCAGGCCTGTGCTCTATTATAAACAATGGAGAGACTTGTTTCCTGATCCAAAAAGCTGCAGGCTGGTGGCAGCATCATGGTGCCTTCAACATGGAGCTCTCTCCTCTCCACCCCTTTCCTGGAATCGGAGGAGTGCACTCAGAGGTGGGTCAGTGATGAGAAAATAACTAGCCCCCCCAACACAGCTGTTATATCCACCTTGCTGGCCCTCCACGTGAGGTGAGGTGCTGTTGAATGGGTGAACCTACGTGCAACAGAAGGAAACACGGCTCGACACAGTGGCCGCACCAATGGGCAAACCTCTGTTTAACAAGTATTTACTGAATGTCTCTGACGTCAGGCACTACTATCGGTACTGAAGCTAACGGGAAAAACAAGACAGCCAAAGGCTCTGCTCCACGGCACTTACGTTCTGACCAAGGGTGGTGGTAAATATGAATAAGGAATAAATGAACAGCAAAACACTACATGACTAAGTGACCTAAATGAAACAACACGGCCATGTGATCAAGAGGAACTGAGGCTGAGTGGGGGTGGACAAGGGTGTGAGCAGTGATGGGTAGCTCCCTGAAAAGGTGGCATCTGAGTGAAGGAAGGCTTGGCAGAGGAAGTCAGTGGGAACCAGGGCTACCAGTCCAGTGTACTGTGGTCATGAAGAGCTTGGAGTGTTCTTACTTGAAGGATAGAAAGGAACCCAATGTGGCTGGCATTTGTGGGCAACAGGGAGTATGGGGATCCAGGAAAACAACCAACTATAAAATAATACGCTATGTGCTGTAGGGTAAGCACTGGACTGCTAATTGGAAGGTTCAAACCCACCAGCCACTCCTTGGAAACTCTATTCAGGGTCGCTATGAATGGGAACTTACTCAATGGCAGCTAATAACAGGTACAACACAGGGCACAGAAGTTCATGGGTGGTACAAATGATGAATTTGCTTCTGAAAGGCTGTAGGTTTGAGTCCACTTAAAGGCACCTCGGAAGAAAGGACTGGCGAACACAGTTGTACTCTGACACATATGGGTTGGCATGAGTTGGAGGTGACTTGAGGGCTAGAGCTGACTGTGAAGCTGATATGAAGTGAGGGGAGACTCACAGGAAGCCCAGACTTGCAGACAGTACCCCTTTGACCTAGCTTTGATGGCTTGATGATCACAACTCGACTCGAATAAGAGAAAAAATCAAAACATCTGATAAAGGAAACAAGTGTAAATTGCTACACTTTGAGGAAATTGACCTATACTTATGGATGTAGTAGTTCAAAATACCAACTGAGAGAGACAGATGGAGTCTTCACATCAAGTATCAATCCTATCCCCTTTGTATACAGGGACAGGCAACTTAGATATTGGCTACCAAAAATTGGAGGGCTATAAGGGCATGAAGCGACTAGTGTACAAGTTCAAGAGGGAGTTTAGTTTAAGAGTGTGTGGGAGAAGGTAGAACCCCCTCCCACCCCATTGAATAATTTTTATCTTGTCTAGACGGATCTGGTGAAAGGAGATGGGGATAAGATTTTTATGATTCAGTAATGAGTAATTGTTATCATGACTAATTGCGACAGTCACAAATGTAAAGTTAGAAGTTTTGTAACATAAAGAAGTTAGTAGTTAAGCTTACAGTCCAGGAACAGAGGACCCTAGAACCATCAAGGGAGAAGAGCATGAGCAGAATATGGGACCCTATCCAGAGAAGCAGCGACACCAGAGATGGAGGCAGAGATGATGGCATAGAGAGATAGAACAGCTGAGGACTCTAGACTAGTGGAATGAGAAAGGCTGTGTGCTGGGAGCCAGGAAGGCAGGCTTGCAGAATGTGCAATGATTATATATTCCTGAATGTTTTTGTGTACATTAAAAAACAAAACAAAACAGACCCCCCCCCCAAAAAAAAAATAATAAACCCAGAGGGAATAGAAGCAAATACTGTTGAATGATGATGCATGGAGGGGATTGTAATCATTGCAAGGAAACAAAATATGATGAGTTTGTTTTCCCATGTACATTATCACTCAATTCACATTAAAAGCTTAAAAAAAAATCCTATCATGTGATCTCCAGCATTGTTTATCCCAAGGCTATATCTTCCAACTACTGATCCTTTTTTTGTGTGTTCTGTTTTCAACCTTTTGCAGTCCAATCATCAGTAATTATCAATACATCTTGATTGCATGCTTGTTCAATTTCAGACTAGATAAGTTGGTAGAATTATTCAATTTCATCATCACTGGTTTCAGTGGTTGATGGGTAAATTTGAGTTACAATCCTTGTGGTGGTGGTGTGCTGTGGAGTCAGTTCCGACTCACAGTGACCCTGCATAGTTTCTGAGGCTGTACATCTTTACGGGAGCAGAAAGTCTCATCTTCCTCCCAAGGAACAGCTGGTAGTTTCCAACTGCTGACCTTAAGGTTATCAGCCCAACTCGTAACCACTACGCTACCAGAGCTCCTTGCAGACACACGGATATTATCCTATCAAAGACAGCACTGAACTTCAAGACAGATCTGGATATGTTCTTTAGGAGTTTCAGAGTTTCTAGGTGCCACAAAAAAGGTTAATGCACTTGTCTGATAACCAAAATGCTGGAGGTTCAAATCCACCCAGGGGCACCTTAGAAGAAAGGCGTGGTGATCGACTTCCAAAAGATCACATCCTTTAAAATCCTATGGAACAGGGTTCTACTTTGAAACATAAGGGGGTTGCCATGAGCCACAATGGGCTCAACAACATTTTTTCTTCCTTCCATTGTGCACAAGTTAGAGACACTTTGGTGGGATGAAAATGCCCAAAAAGATAAGTTATCTCATCTCCCTTTGCCTTGGTGTTATATGTAACCTATGAATCACTTTTTAAGACACATTTCAAGTAAAAAAATATGGTCCAAAGAATGCGTCCTGTTAAGGCATGTGCTACTTGCTCTGTAAAGCTTTCATGACTTCCCTTGGATAAACTGATGGAACGTTCCTCAGAGTCCTCAATGCACTCCGTCCATTCCTTAATTGTCTGACGTATTGGCTCTGCTGTACAAATGGCATTCACCTTTAACCAGTAGACCTGGCCCAGTGTTTTATAGCAGTGGTTCCTCAACATAAGTATGCTGAATAAGCAAAGGGAGAGGAAAAGCCTCTGAGGCAGACAGAGCACTTGGATGAAGGTAATATTCTAAGAAACAATTTAAACATAGAAATTCAATATGGGCCAATGATCTCTATTTCTTCATTTCTTCTTCTTCTTTTTTAATGTTTTATTGTGAATTATGTTATAGTTTACATGGGAGAACATTAGTTTTACATTTGTCCTAGTGTATATCGTTTCATTGCCATGGTTCCAAAACCATGCATCATCAAACAACCACAGGTTATACCCTTCAAGTCTGCCCGCCAGTCGTCAGCACACAGCCCATCTCCCTCTCTGGGTCTAAAGTCCCCAGGGGCTCCATCTCTGCAGGTCATTGTATCTGCCTCCATCTCTGGCATCACTGCTTCTCTGGGTACATCCTTTATTCTTAAAGAAAGATTCAAATTACAGTTTAGGTAACTCTTCTGCATTCTAAGAGAAGGATGTTGTATAAAATAGTTGTCATTGCTTTCCTTTTGGTTTGTAGTGGAAAAAAGAGGCTTTGGATTTTGGAAACATGGTTTCTTTTGAATGACCCAGTTTCCTGACCACACGAGAATTTATTACAGACAGCAAACCAGAGATTTTGTTTTCTAGAATGTCACAGGGATCATGAGAGAGAGAGTGAACTACTGAAAAATAAACAAAAATGAAGTCTCAAAATGCACTCCAAACATTTCATGATAGAAGAGTCTATGAAATAATAATTCCAATTAATTTTTCATAATACATGAAAAGTGGACTGTAGAAATTATGGAAAGAAGTTATCTATATTAATCTCATTTACAGACCTTGTGGTTCTCAGCCCAGTGCTTACTACACTGCAGTAAGAAAAGGAAATATACCAACAGAAGAGCGGGCAACAGATGCCAGTCATCAGTGCAAAGAAGAAGAAATCCTAGTATCCAATGAAAAGATATTCAATTTTACCTGCGATTGGCAAAATACAAATTAATATATCTCCCAATGGAATGTTACATAGTGGTAAAATAAACTTTTATTAATGCTTCTGAATCCTTGGAAACCCAATGCAAGGTTGCAATGAATACGAACCGACTTGATGGTTAACAACAACATTTTATTATATATCTTACATGAGTTGATTGCAAAGATACAGCTATTTGGCAAATCTATGGTTGTTGTTGTTAAGTGCCATTGAGTTGGTGGTTCCTGTATAGCATTTTTGAGGAGCGGCTGGTGAGCTTGACCTGCTGACCTTGAAGTTCAAATTGGTCTTACTGTGCAGCACATTAACCCACAGTGCCACACCAGGACTCCAATCTACGGTTAGAGCTTGAAATAATAAACTTTAAAGTTTCTATTGCTAGTTTAAGTCTAGGTTTTTAAACAAAATATAATAATAATGTGGCCACAAAGACAAAACCGCCATCTCTAAAGAACACCAAAAGAAACAGCTTTATGTTGGCTTAAAAAATTCAGCTAAGTAGTTTTTAAGGAAATATTTCCAAAATACAGAACACAGAGTAACATAATAAATACCCATGAATTCCTCCCCTCCCTCCATCAAAGCCTCTCTTTGGCCTATATACACATTACTAAAAAAACAACTTGTAAAAGCATGACACCATTTATACCATGCTTCAAATAAATGAGAGCACATTGTTGTTGTTGTTGTGTGCTGTGGAGTTGGTTTTGACTCATAGCAACCCAGTACGAGGTTTCCGAGGCTGTACATCTTTACAGGAGCAGAAAGCCTCATCTTTTTCCTGCGGAACAGCTGGTAGTTTCGAACTGCTGACCCTGAGGCTCGCAGCCCGATTCGTAACCACTACACTACCAGAGCTCCTTTATTTTCAATAGACACTTGAATATATAGTAATGTGGGAACTACACAAAGAAACAAAGCATGTGTTGGATAGTGGTTACAGCAGGGGTGTGTTACTGTTGTTGGTAAATGCTGTCGAGCAGGTCACAACTCACAGAGACCCTGTATAGCATTTCTGAGGAGCCACTGGTAGGTTTGAACCGCCAACCCTGTGGTTCAAACTGACCTTGTGGTGCAGTGCATGACCTTGCAGCCCCACACCAGGTGTGGAAGGCATGTGATAGGGTTTGCCCCAGCCGGTTTGCTGCACGTCTTGTCCTAGTTCCATGTGCATGTTAGTAGTTAGTGATACGCCGTGACATGAGTGCTTTCGTCACAGCCATTGGCAAACCCTGTGAATCCTGGATTTCTCTTCCTCCATAGCAACTCTGTATGGGATTTCTGAAGAACCACTGACCTTGTGGTTAGTAGTCCCGTGCTTGTCTGACAGTTCCTATTACACCAGGAACAGGATTGGGAAGGGATATAGACGTGGATTTAAAAAGCAAATTTAGCACTAAAAAAGGTATTGAGAGAGTTGAAGAGGAGAAGTTCATTGGTGTTTATCATATTACTCTGAATTCTGTATTTTGGAACTATTTCATAAAAAAAGCCCAAAAAACAAAACAACCCAGTCAGCTGAATTTTACAGGCCAGCATAAAACCATTTACCTTAGTGCTCTTTAGAGAGTTAATTCTTGCCTTTTGGCCACATTAGTATTACATTACTGTTGAAAAGATCATAACTGGAACATATTTGAACTAGCAATAAACCCAAAAATCCAACTCCACTACCATCGAGTCAGTCCTGACTCGCAGCGACCCTATGGAGGGTTTCTGAGACAGTCAATCTTTTCCAGGGGCAGATACTCTTATCTTTCTCCCTAAGAGCAGCTGGTAGGTTTGAACTGCCGACCCTGTGGTCTCCTTTTGTATGTTGTTGTCAGGTGCCATCGAGTCGGAACCGACTCATAGCGACTCCATGCACAGCAGAACGAAACAATGTTCGATCCTGGGCCAACCTCACCACCGCTGCCACCCCCGAGTCCATCAATGATGCCACCTGGCCGATCCATCTCGTTGGAGGTCTTCCTCTTTTTCTCTGACCCTCCACCCTACCCAGCATGACATCCTTCTCCAACGATTGTTTCCTCCGGACTACATGTCCAAAGTAGGAGAGACGAAGCTTAGCCATCCTGGCCTCCAAGGAGCACTCTGGCTGCACTTCTTCCAAAACAGATCTATTGGTTCTTTTGGCAGTCCATGGCACCCTCAGTATTCTCCTCCAACACCACAACTCAAAGGCATCAATTCTTCTACGATCCTCTTTATTCACTGTCCAGCTTTCGCATCCATATGAGGCTATTGAAAACACAATGGCCTGGGTCAGGCGCACCTTAGTCCTCAAGCTGACATCTCTGCTCTTCAATACTTTAAAAAGTTCCTGTGCAGCAGATTTGCCCAGTGCAATACGTCGTCTGATCTCTTGACTGCTACTTCTGCGAGTGTTGATAGTTGATCCAAGAAGAATGAAGTCCTTGACAACTTCAATCCTTTCTCCATTGATAAGAATGTTGTTTATTGGTCCAGTGGTGAGGATTTTTGTTTTCTTGACATTGAGATGCAATCCATATCGAAGGCTGTGCTCTTTAATCTTCAAAAAATCTCCTTTTGTATAGAAACTTTAAAATGTATTCTTTTAAATCCCTGGATTCCTGGTGTGGCACTGGGGGTTAATGCGCTGGACTGTAAAGAAAGTTGGTTTGAACTGTAAGATTGGTGGTTCAAGTTCACTAGCCACTCCTTGGAAACCCTAGACAGGGTTGCTATGAGTTGGAACTGACTCCACGGCACATAACCATGATAACAACAACCATAGATTTGTCGGAGTCCTGGTGTGGTGCTGTGAATGGATGCGCTGGATTACAAAGTCAGTTTGAATCACAAGCTTGGCAGTTCAAGCTTACCAGATGCTCCTACAAAGCTCTACAGGGTTACTATGAGTCAGATCCCACTTGAAGACATTTAACAACAACATAGATTTGTGAGATAAGTGTATCTCTGAAATCAACTGATGTATATTAATAAAAGATTCTTAAGAAGCATTAGAAAGATGAGGCTTTCTGCTTCCGTAAAGATTTACAGCCTCGGGAACCCTGTTCAGGGTCGCTATGGGTCAGAACCGACTTGGTGGCACTTAACAACAACAACACAAAGAAGCATTAATATAAAAAAGTACACATGAATACTCTTACTTAGCAATAAAAATAACAAAGGACTAAGAACAGTATTTCCACTTTGAGGGCGAATAAGTGAATAAGTGAATGTGAGAAACATCTGGCCTCCAAATTAGACTCCAGATTTAAGAGAAAGGAAATAAAAATGAATGGGGAACTGAGAGGGAAGGTGTCGTCACATCAAGTATCAATCGTATCCCCTCTGTATATAGGGTAAATAGGGATGGGACGGGAAACTTAGACATTGGCTACCTAAAATGTTGTTGTTGTTAAGTGCCATCGAGTCAATTCTGACACATAGTGACCCTGTGTAGGGTTTCCGAGGAGTAGCTGGTGAGCTTAAACCACCAACCTTGCAGTTCAAATGACTTTGCAGTCTGTCGCATTAGCCCACAGTGCCACACCAGGATTACTACCTAAAATGAGGTGGGTGATAAAGGCACAAAGTGACTACCTAACAAGTTTTCAAGAGGGAGTCTTAGAAGAAGTACAGCCAGAATGCTCCTTAGATATAAGGATGGCAAGACTTCATGTCTTATACTTCGGATACGTTATCAGGAGGGACGAGTCGCTGGATAAGGATATCATGTGATAAAGAGGAAGACCCCCCAACGAGATGACTTGGCACAGTGGCAGCAGAAATGAACTCAAGTATCACAACAATAGTCAGGATGGCCCAGAACCCGACAGTATTTCATTCTGTTGTGACCAGGGATGCTAGGAGTTGGAACTGACTAGACAGCATTTTAACACAACAAAGGCGTTATAGTTAAAGGGTGGGCTCACTCAGTTCAGCACACAGGTCTTCCATTCATTAGGCTTCTGCTAGGTGTTAGAGACCCAGAGAAAACATAGACCCTGCCCCCAAGGAGCCCCCAGATACTGATGTTAGTGACTCAGGAGCGTTATGACTTAGCTTTCATTCGAGCTGAGTCACAATACAACAAGGCCTATGGAATTTTATAACGGAGTACTCAACCAGCCTAATCAAACTGTTGGAAGCTCAAGTCCACCCCGACGTGCTTGGATAGAAAGAAAGTTTAGCAATCTACCTAAGAAGTCTCAGGGAGGGGAACACAGCTGAAGTCGGTGCTTCGGGGTCACTGTGAAGGTGACAGCTGTCATCGCTGCTTCACATTGTGGTTCCTAAGGTGGGATAGCCCTGAGTTACCTCACTGCAGGTATTGTTAGTGCTGTACCAGCTCATGGACGCTTCCCAACACCCACACGTCTATGGGTGACGGAACACGGACAGCTGCAGACCCCTGACGCTGGAGAGTGTTCTTGGGGGGTGGAGGACAATGCAGGAGGAAAACCAACAAACATAATGCTGTGGAGCTGCAGGATAAGCACTGGACTACGAGCTTAGTGAGGTCAGGAGTTCACACTCACCAGTTGCTCCCAGGGAGAAAGTTACTATGAGTTGGAATTGACTCAATGGCAGTGAGCTGTTTTTTTATATATAGCGTATTACTATATCCTATAGTGCCACACCAGGATCAGTTAATTTAGGCTTCGTTAATCTGGGAGAAATCCACACTGCTTCTATGTGAGAACGACCTCTGGGGCACGGACTCACCTGTTGAAGTGGTAGATGTCCTGGATGTTTCCAAAAAGGGCGGCTCGTTCCTCGGTGTCCAGAGGCAGTTTTGCCTGGTCCCTGATACAGTCAAGGTAATCCTGGGAAATTAAGGAGAGGGATGCTTTAAATCCTCTGTCCTTTTCCAGTGACCATCAGTTATTCAGGATGAGTCTTCGGTATCAGTTTCAAGTCATCTTTATAGTGATGTGCGTGTTAACTATACTACAAGGAAACAGCCACTTTTAATTACTGATTACAATACGTACCTATATACAGAACAGGGCTTTAATATAAGGACAGACACATTAATGTATCTAGCCCCAAGATGGACTTCTGTGTCCCTAGATGCAGAATATAATGGCCTATTATCTGTTTCCTTAACTTCATTCTGTGACAAACATATACTTCAAAGTTCAAACGGTGGGAAAAAAAAGGGAATACAATTTCTGAAATGTGAGAAAGTTGTTTTAAGTAAAACCATTATGCCATAAAGCTATCAGAAGCGAAAGAATAGAACTACATTAGTCCTCATACATATAATTCACATGTACTCTATGACAGGTTATGCTAAGGATCCTGGGGAGTTCTAACTGAAATGATTTTCTATGTTTTGTTTAACACAGAACCCACAGACCTGAGGAGCACTGATATGTGCTGTGGGATCATTGCTGGACTGCGAACCACAAAGTCGGCAGTTCAAACCCACCAGCTGCTCCTCGGAAACCCTAAACAGGATCGGTATGAGTCAGAACTAACTCGAGACACTTAACAACAACATCTAATAGGCTATGCTAATAAGTCATGGGGAATTTGAATTGAAATGATTTTCTATGTTTTGTTCAACACAAAACCCACCGATCTGAGGTGGGTCCTAGTCCACTGTGGGTTAAATGTCTGTGGTTTTTGCTCTTTGCTCTGCTCAGAGAGGGGAAATTGCTTTTCCTGCTCTGAGCCGCCACCCCTACCACCCCTCCCCCTGCTCCAGCTCAAGAGTTCACAATCAGTGTTCCCCTGCTCCCAGCAAAGCTTGACAAAAGGACTCGGTAGGAGGCAAGAAAACAATAAAGAAAAAAGCAAAAACAGCTGAAATAATGTAAAATAAAAAAATAAATACAATCCCCTGCCCTGGGCTGAACAATGCCGATGGCTCCCAACCAAGGCTAACAGGAGGAGATTCTGATACTGAGAGGAAGTTACTCTGAGGAAAGTCAGCCAGACCAGGAAAATCCCAGCATCAGAACCACATTCCAGTCCAACAGCAAACACAGCAGTACTCGGAGGCGAAGAGTACTGACCATGCCGTGGACTGCCAGAAAGATGAGCAAACCAATCTGAGAAGTACAACTAGAGGGTTGAGGATGGCAGGACTTGCGTCTTGCTCATTTCAGACATGTCAGGAGGGAAGGACGTCATGTTTGCTAAGGGCAGCCCTCTGTGAGATGAACTGACAGCACAGTCACAGCATGGACTCAGACACACCAACAAGCAGAAGAGGGGACAGGATCAGACCACCGTTCACTCTGCTGGACGCAAGGTCGCCATGACGTGGACACCGCCAACTCTACAGTAATTGACAAGGACCAAGCGCCAGGAGAAGCTGACATGTAAGAACCATCAGCTACTGCTTCTCAGACCTTTACCCATCTGCAGGCTCTCTGGTTTTCATCTTGTCTACAAGGGTCTGGTGAAAAGAGATGGGGATAAGATTTTTATAATTCAATAGTGAGTAATCGTTATCATGACTAATTGCGATGCTTACAACTGTAAAGTTAGAAGTCTTGTAACATAAAGGGGGAGAAGTTAATCTTACAGTCCAGGAACAGGGGGCCTTACAACCATTAAGGAGAAGAGCATGAGTGGAAAATGGGACTCTATCCAGAGAAGCAGCAACACCAGAGATGGTGGCAGAGATGAGGACATGGAGAGAAGGAGCAGCTGAGGACTCTGGACTCATGGAAAGAGAAAGGCTGTGTGCTGGCAGCCAGGAGGCAGGCTTGTAGAATGTGCCTCCCTTTGGTTGTTTAAATGATTATATATTCCTGAGTGTTTTTGTGTACATCCAAAAAAAAAAGAAAAAAGAAAAAAACAGAGGGAATAGAAGCCAATACTGTGGAATGATGATGCACGGAGAGGATTGTAATCATTGCACTGAAATGATGAGTGTAAAATCTATGTTCTCCCATGTAAACTATCACTCAGTTCATAATAAAAACTTTTTTTAAAAAAGAAAAAGGAATAAACAACACTAACAAGCATAAGAAAATGTACACAGTATTTGAAAACTTCTAAGTTTGGCACATATTTTGAATTTTCCATTAGTCATAAACTTGGTTTTTGAAATTTGCATTTTTCTAAATAAAAATGTACCTGAAAACAAAAAACAAATAAGGTAGAGCATCACTGGTAACTTTACCAAATAGCACATTTCACAGTCTGCATCAGTAACTTCTTTAGCCTTAAATACTGACACCGCTGTCACGCATGAGCCAGTGTTCACAGACTTTCCTTCATTCGTAGGAGCTTTGAAGTAATATCTTCTTAAGAATGCGGCTGTCTCAGTAAGAAACTAGATTCACAAGGTTAAGCAGTTGTTGTTATGTGCCGTGGAGTTGGTTCTGACTCATAGCGACCCTGTACAGGGTTTCTGAGGCTGTAAATCTTGTTGTTGTTAAGTGTTATCAAGTCAGTTCCAACCCATAGCGTCCCTGAACAGGGTTTTCAAGGCTGTAGATCTTTACGGGAGCAGAAAGCCTCATCTTTCTCCCGTGGAACAGCTGGTAGTTTCGAACTGCTGACCCTGAGGATAGCAGCCTGATTCGTAACCACTACGCTACCAGAGCTCCTAGGTTTAAGCAGAGCTGATGTAAAAAAAACCCACAAGAGCAAGATCTACTACTTTTTTGAGTGGAACAGTTTATAAAGAGCTCAAGAGTCTCCACAGGTTACGGAGTTAATGCTTAAATAATAGGAAGGGGCTTCCAAAAGCTCATGCAAAAGGGGAATGAAAAGACAATTTCCCATGAATTTTTTTAGCCTCCTCAGAAAAGCTTAACTTTAATGAAGGCAAAAATTGAGCATTTTGAGCAACATGTAAAAGCTATACTTACTCAAAAAATTAATGTATTCACTGATATTCTCCTTAAATTTTGCAAGGCTACAAAAGGATGGGTCAATATTCAACTTGCATATGAATTTTTCTTTTTTTTTAAGTATTTATTGTGAATTGAGTGATAGTTGAGATAGTTGAGAACATTAGTTTTACACTCATCCTATGGTATTTTGTTTCATTGCAATGATTACAATCCTCTCCATGCGTCATCATTCAACAGTATTTGCTTCTATTCCCTCTGTTTTTTTCTTTTTCTTTTTGGATGTACACAAAAACACTCAGGAATATATAATCACTTCAACCTCCTGGCCACCAGCACACAGCCTTTCTTTTTCCATGAAGTCTAGAGTCCTCAGCTGCTCTCTCTGTCCATGTCCTCACCTATCTCCATCTCTGGTGTTGCTGCTTCTCTGCATAGGGGCATTTGGATACTTTTAATATTTTAAATAGTTTAATATGAGTCCCTGGATGGTGTAAATGGTTAATGTGCTTGGCCACTAACTGAAAGGTATGAGGTTCAAGTCCAACTAGAGATGCCTAAGAAAGTCCTGATAATCTACTTCCTATAAAATCAGTCACTGAAAACCCTGTGGAGCACAGTTCTACTGACATGCACACATAAGTCACCAAAAGTCAGAGAATCGACCCGACAGCCGTTGGATGCTTCAGTGATGCACACAAAACTTGGATGATTAAAAAGAAAAAAAAAGTAAGAAGGAGTAAGAATGAGGGCATTCCCAATACTGACCATACAGACAAACCAGCCCGAGATGAAGAAAACCCCCCAGAATACCCCCGAGAAGCAGGGATGGTAAAACTTGGTGGTGAGGGTCAGTGGAAACAAGGGGGCAGTGACACAACAGGCGCCACAAAGGACTCAGGTACACCATGGATGATGAAGAGGGTGCAGGGCTGGGCAACGTTTCATTCTGTTATGCTTGGGCCAGCACAAGTCAGAGTCATTTTGATGGCAACTAACAACAACAACAACAACGCTTTCATCAACACTTTTCAAAGACACATCATACACAAAAGTAAGGTAAAGCAGAAGAATACAGCTGGGTGAGAAGTGTAAAAGCTAAGTGGAAGACTACAGAGGAGCGTGATCCACATCAAGGTAGAGGATCAGAGGTGGGACACGGAGGACGTGTGCGAGCCTCACTCACAGCGCTGAAGCCAGAGATTGTAGCAAAAGAAGAACAAATCTTTTTCTTACGTCAAGTGGGAACCTAGCTCATTTGCAGAAAACTGAAAATAAATTCTTCCTGTAAGGGAAAGGCTGAGTTACGGGACTCGAAAATTTTCATCTGGAAGTACAGACAATGAACTGTGGCCTACTTCCAGCGAACAGCAGGATGATTTTCTGAAATTGAAAGAGTCTGAAAACCCCAGAGCCCGTGTTGTTGTTGTTATGTGCTGTGGAGTCGGTTCCGACTCATAGCGACCCTGTACAGGGTTTCCCAGGCTGTAAATCTTTACGGGAGCAGAAAGCGTCATTCTTTCTCCCGCTGAACTACTGGTAGTTTTGAACTGCTGACAGTGAGATTAGCAGCCCGATTTGTAACCACTATGTTACCAGAGTCTCAAAACCCCAGAGCCCATGGTAGAGAAATTGTATTTTTAAAAAGCTGCTGATTTTCTGAAATTGTTGAGAAACCAGATCGCTGGGCATTCGCATTTAGAAAGTCACTCTAGAAAACAGATCAAAGTTGTATGGTCACCACTTGTCCCCCCACGGATGATAATGAAGTCCTTTAATTATGCTACTTTAACCCTACAGCCGGGTCTGCTAACTACTGTAGCATGCACCGCATCAGTGGCTGCAATCACCCAAAGCCAAAATGAGAGGTCTGAAGGCCAGTGATAATAACAGCTCACTCTGACATAGATATGACTCCAGTGACATTTCTCAGGGCCTGCCCCGCTGGCTCAGTAACGTTACTGGCTTGATGTTGTAGCCGATGGCTGCCCTACTTTTAACAGTCAAGGATCAACTTAAGACTTTTACTGTGAAAACAAACATTCAACAGAAGGCTCATGGAATTCACTCTCTCTCAGGGAGGGTGTGGGCAGGGCTGTTACCAACTAAAAAGAGCCTCTCGCCATTCAAATAACTTAAAGTTCCTGAAGCCATGTATTCTGGAACCATGCTCCCCACCTGTGAGAAGAGTTGTATACAGTGCCCTCCTCCACTCATTAAACTTGATCATGTTTTCCGGCGGTCCCCAAATAGAGTCTAACTTGATGCTGTTCAGAGTGTGGTCTACTGACAGGTGCTGCCTGGGAACGGTTATGGACCTGTGACGGCCTAAGTAGAGAAACGGACACTAAGCATGTGGAACAGTTTTTTTTTTTTTTTTTTAACTTTTTATTGTGAATTGAGTGAAGGTTTACAGACAAGATCATCAGCTTTACAGTCAACAAATCCTATGCCTTGTTTCATCTCCATGATTGCAATCCTCTCCCTGCAACAACAGGGTTCCCGCTTCCCCTATGGTTCTCACCTGCATTCCACCCACCTTCTCATCCCTTCTCAACTTTGTCCTCAGGTAAATGTTGCCCCTTTGAGCCTGAATGACTGACTATTCTATGGTGAGCAGACCATGCGAGTGCTCTTGTCCCCATCCCATAAATCTGTCTACTGCTGGGCTGAAAACTGGGCTGCAAGACAGAGTTCCTTTCCTGAAGGGTGGTCCAGGGCCAGAGTCTCAAGTTCCTCCAGTCTCTTTCTGACCAATAAACTCTGTTTTTTAAAAAAATAAATCATTTTTAGTTTTGTTCCACGTCTTCTCTCACTCTATCTGGGACCATCTAATGTGATCTCTTTCAGAGCAGTTGGCAGTGTTAGCCAGGAACTGTGTTTGTGTGTGCGGTCTTGAGACTGATGTTCACATGTCCCATTAGTCCACTGGACTAACTGATTCCAAGCCTCTTCAATTCTCATCACTCTTCTTACTTCCGCACACGGAGACACCAACAACTGCACCTAATGGCCACTCATGAGCTTTCAGGATCTCAGATGCTACTCACCCAAGTAGGATGTAGAACACTGCCTTTGTGGACTATGTTATGCCAACTGACCATGGTGTCCCTGAGTCCCCAGGCCCATCAACTTAAGATGTTTGATAAACATCTAAGTTTTTATCATTTTGCCCGCTGTCTGCTCCACCATGTTTGGAGCTGTGTTTGCAGGAACGGTAAATACTCATATACACTTTCAACTCTACTTATTTGTGGGATATATAAATATATATATATCCCATTCTTTGCCTCTTATTCATTCAGCCTATGTCTCAATCCAGACTACAAGGGAATTGTATGTAAAAAGACTTCCTACCCTTTCACTTGTCTCTTGCATGGAGATATTCCCATTGTAGAAACAAAGGAAAAAGATCGATTCCTAAACCTTCTTGCTCATATTTCAAAATTATACCTAGTGGTTTTACAGTTCACTCTTTTTGGTCTAAGCTTCTGTTTAGCACTTACAATTCAATTCCCAATGCATTTGATATAACTTATTTTTTAAACTTCTTGTATGGCACTGTGGGATGATACACTGGATCACAGGATGGGTTTGAACTGCCAGGTCGGTGGTTCAGCGTCACCAGCCGCTCCTCAGAAACCCTACACAGGGCTGCTTTGAGTCCCACATGACTTGACAGCAGCACTTCACAACAACAATGTTTCAGAGGTAGCATCAGTTTCTGTTTCTCCAACCCCTCTATCTTTTCTAGAAAGTAGACTCTCTTCAACCAAAAACCTGCCCTCCAAATTCTGTGTATTGCTTAGGGATGCCATTGATACAACAACTTACATTTGCATATCAATTTACAGCTTAAAAGCCCATTCACTCAAACAAACCTTTTTTGGGGCGTGAGGACACAAGAATGTATGCCAAACTGTGTTTAACAAGCTAAGATTGAAAAAAGGGACATGAATAAAACATGACCCCTTCCCCCAAGGGGCTCTGGCCTAGCTGAAAGCATAAATAGAGGCTCAACAAAGAGTTTTACAGGCCTGACTGACACGTGGCAGAGTAGAGCAGGTAGGGGTTAACTGGATGGTTGGGGGAGGCTTCAGAGAAGAGGCTGTCACCACGGAGCTGAAATTTAAAGGACTAGCCCACTCTTACTAACCCTGTAGGCAAGAGTACAACGGATGCTTAAACCTTCTGAGACCATAAGTCTTTATGGAAGTAAATAGCCGGATCTTTTGGCCCTTAACTAGCTTTGCTGTTGTTGGTGGTACCATGGAATCAGATCCAACCCAGAGACCCTATAAGCACAACAAAACAAAACACTGCCAGGGCCTGTGCCATTCTCACAGCTGTTATGGGTGGGTCCATCTAGTTGGGGGTCTTGCTCTTTTATGGAGCCCTTCCACTCTACCAAGCATGATGTCCTTCTCCAGGGACTGCTCCCTCCTGATAACATGTCCACAGTATGAGAGACAAGTCTCACCAACCTGGCTTCTAAGGAGCACTATGGCTGCATTTCTTCCAACACAGATCTGCTTGGTCTTCTTGAATTCCATGGCACTTTTCATCTTCTTCTCCAATCATAATGAACTGTTATCGATTCTTCTATGGTCTTCCTTATTCATTGTCCAACTTTCGCATGTACCTTAGTCCTCAAACTTGAACACTTGAAAGAGGTCTTGTGCAGCAGATTTGCCTACAGCAATATGTCACTTGATTTCTTGGTTGCTGCTTGCATGAGTTGATTGTGGATCCAAGCAAAATGAAATCTCTGACAACTTCAATCTTTTCCCCATTTATCATGTTATTTATTGGTCCAGTGGCGAGGATTTTTGTTTTCCCTACGTTGACGTGCAATCCATAGTGAAGGCTGTGGTCTTTGAGCTTCATCAGTAAATATTTTAAGTCCTCTTCGCTTTCAGCTGCATATTGCAAGTTATTAATGAATCTGCCTCCAATCTTGACACCACATTTTTTTTTTTCTTCATATAATCCAGCTTCTCAGCATGTAGGTTGAATAAGTATGGTAAAAGAATACAACCCTGACACACACCTTTCCTGATTTTAAACCATTCAGTGTCCACTTGTTCTGTTCCAATGACTGTCTCTTGGCCTATACACAGGTTCCTCATGAACACTATAATGTAGTGTTCTGGAATGGTCATTCTCTGTAATGTTGTCCACAGCTTGTCATGATCCATTCAGCCTAAATCCTTTGCATAGTCAATAAGATACACGTAAACATCTTTCTGGTATTCTCTGCTTTTAGCCATGATCAATCTGATGCTAGCAATGATATCTCTAGTGCTACGTCTCTCAGGTAGCTAGTGGGTTTGAATCACTGACCTTGTGGCTAGCAGCATAGTGCTTAGCACACAGCACCACCAGGGCTCCTTAAAGGATTCCTAGGGGTTTGACTATATACTAAAAGGAGAGTGAAGAAGACAAAGGAGACAAATATCCAGGAAGGCTGAAAAACAGTAAGCAAGGTCCAGGATGATGAAATAATAAGGTAAGGTAAGGGAAGTAAAGGAGTGAGCAGGGAGAATTTCCCCTGCGGAGTGAGCTAGGAGGGAGGGGCAAGTGGCAAAGTGGAGGCTGTGAGATCAAAGCTCATCTCAGCATCAGTGAAAGAGACCGGCGCTCGATTTCCAGTGAGCCTACCTTCTGTGCAACTACCATCCATCAGTGGGGCCTGAACAGGTCTCAGTGGAGTGTCCAGCATAGAAAGACTAGGATGAAAGGCCTGGTCATCTACTTCCAAGAACAAACCAATGAAAACCCTATGGGGATCACAACAGTCTAATCAGCAACCCATCATGGGGCCAGGTGGTGGTTCGCTCCATTGTGCACGGAGCCGCCATGAGTCAGGGAGCTGACTTGACACCGCTAACAACAATGAAAACAGCTGCGGAAGGCCAGTTAGATGCTCAGCATAGAGCCCAGCTCAGCACGGACCAGGCCCCGTGCTACACATCAGTGCCGTGGAGGAGCAGAGACATTTAACTGTACGTGGAGGAGAGCGAGAGATGGCGTTTAAGTGGCGCTGGCTTACAGGACTCTGGTCTCTTCTCACACTTCTGCCCCATGGAACAAAGGTCTGTTCCACCATGCATGTCACAGCAAGGACCTTTTCTACTCACTGATACACTGTGTGCAATTAAAACTCATGGTACAACCCTCTGACTCTTCTTGTTTGGCTGCAATGTGCGGAGAAGGGGCTGCTTCTTCAAGGAAGAAGGACCAATCCGCTATTTCCTCTCCTAAGCTCACCCTGGCCTACTCTGGCTACAGAGGCCATGGTAGGGCAGTGGCGGGACCTGCTGGCTGGTGGGTGCCCTCTGGACTAGACTTTCTCATCCCAAACTTCCACTGCCCTTGAATTGAGTCCAACTCATAGTGACCTTACGAGGACAGAGTGGAAGGGGTCCCTAGGGATGAAATACTGAAAAGTGTCATTAGGGATTTGGGATGAAAAAGATGAAACAAGGTATGTCTTTTAAAAAAAAAAAAAAAAAAAAAAGATGTTTTAAGTTTTCACTGGCTCTGTCTGCTCCCCATGGTCTTGACAGGGTCAGAGGTCTACGAAGCAATACCAGAGGCCTCTGCCAACAGTGCCCTTGTGGAGCATCAAGGTGGCACACAGGGTCAAAGGTCTATGAAGCAATACCAGAGGCTTCTGCCAACAGTGCCCTCGTGGAGCATCAAGGTGGCACGCAGGGTCAAAGGTCTATGAAGTAATACCAGAGGCCTCCGCCAATAGTGCCCTTGTGGAGCATCAAGATGGCACACAGGTCATGGTCACAGGTCCCTGACCAACCAGCCAACCAGTCACCAGCAAGTTGATTCTGACTTATGGTGACCCCACATGTGTCCGAGCAGAATTCCCATGATCAATGGCTGTGATCCTTCGGAAGGAGATCATCAAGATTTTCTTCCGAGGTGACTTTGAGTGGTTTCGAACAGAGTGGTTTGGGGTCAGAGGCAATGAGTCAAGTTTTGGATGTGTTATGACCGAGGTGATTTAGGATATTCCCAAAGAGGGGCCAATTAGATAGTGGGGTTCAGAAGAAACATGGAGCAGTTTTTCACTGGGTAAGTTGGGTGCTGTCTTAATGGAGGGACCAACACGGTTGGCCACCATCAGGGTCCAAGGCCACAGCAAGCAGCTTCACAGTGTCTCGGGGTTGGCAACCAGCAACCTCAGAGGGGCCAACAGCCACCACTCCAGCACTCTTTACAACTTCAGGGTGTCCCTATTCCAGTGAGAACACCAAAGAGCCCTACGTAGTGTGACAGTTAAGGCTTTGTGTGAACTTGGCTGGGGGGGGAGGGGGAAGGAGAAAGAGAGAGAGAGAAGTGAGCTGAGAAGAAGGACCCCCTGCTACCGCAAAGAAGAACTGGGGTGGAGCGTATCCTTGGACCTGGGATCTCGCAGTGCGAAGCTCCTTGATCCAGAGGAAAACTGAAGCCAAGACATGTGAAGATCTCTGAGGAACACTGGACGTGCAGATGCTGAAAGAGACAAGGACTTTTCTCCAGAGGCAGTGTCTGAATTCAGATGTGTAGGGTCCTAAATTGTGAGAGAGGAGAGCTTGAAGACTGTTTTGGAAGTGGGACAATAGAAGAGTGTGAGCTTTAGGATGTGGAGCTAGAAAAGGAAGAAGAGTGGAGGGCCAGTAACAAGAAGAGATTCAGGGCCAGGCAGGACCCACCCATCTATCATCTGTCCATTCCCACAACTGCCCTCTATTTCTTATCACCTCTCTATCATCCATCCATCACCCACCCATCCACCCATCCATTCATCCGTCACCCATTCATTCATCATCCATCTATCATCCATCCATCATTCAAACTTCACCCACCCATCCACACATCCATTCACCTATCCATCCATCCACCCACCCAACCCATTGATCATGAACAAATATTGTGGTGTGCATAGAAAAAGACAGTGGTAGGAAGAATTCTGAGATTCTGAAGGAGGAATGGAGTCCTGGGGTGGCGCTGCAGGTTAATGGCGCAGCAGGTTGGCTGTTAAAGCTCGGCAGCTGCTCCTCAGAAGCCCTTTACAGGGTCGCTATGGGTCGGAAGCGAATCGACAGCACTTAACAACAACAACAAAAGGAGGAATGACTGGCAATGGAGAGCAATGAAGAAGACAGGAGACAATGGTTAGATCCAGCCGGGAGAAGCAGGAGAACAGGAGGATTAGCATGTCTTCCTGGAAGCCTGATCCAGGAACACCATTAACAGAGGTGGGCAGGAAGTGACCAGGTGACTCTGGTCAGCATCATTTTAAGCTGCAGAAAACAAAATTCTTACAAGAGCAAAAAAGCACGCACAGGAAGTTTCTTCCTTGGGGATCTCCCCTCCAGAGGGGATGGCTGTTAACGGAGCAAATAAGTTTCTGAGCTACATGCTCAGTGCATAATTTATTATTGTTATATTTCGTCAAGTCGACTCCGACCCTTAACGACCCTGTCTAGGGTTTCCAAGGAGCAGCTGGTGAGCTTGAACCAATGACCTTGTAGTTCAGATGACTTTGCAGTCTGGCGCATTAGCCCACAGCACCACACCAGGACTCCAGGTGCATAATTAGATCTGCCAAAAACTAGACTCTAGATTTCAGTCACAATTTTGTCTGTGTTTCCACTTAATGAATGTATTGTTAAGTGCCGTCCAGTTGATTTCAACTCATAGCGACCCTGCATAAGGTCTCCGAGGAGCTGCTGGTGAGTTAGAACCGCCTACTTTGCAGTTCAAACGCATCTTGTAGTCGAGTGTTTACCCTACAGCCCCACACCAGGTCTCCATTTAATGAACATAAACATCAATTCTTCCTATATGTAAATATATTTCTTTTTCTTTATAATGGGTGCATTGCATCCCATTCAATTGGTTTACTATATATATTTAATAAGAGTTTGGAGGGCATATCCTATGTGCTAGGCTGTGTGAAGGGGGGCAGTTAAAGATGAGGAAGCTGTAATCCCTGTCTCTCTTGTTGTTGCTGTTGTTAGGTGTCACTAGGTCGGTTCCAACTCAATAGAAACCTTATGTACAATAGAACAAAACACTGTCTGGTCCTGTGCCAGTCTTACAATTGTTGTTACGCTTCAGCCCACTGCAGCTGCCAATGTGCCAACCCACCATGTTGGGGGTCTTCCTCTTTTTTGCTAATCCTCTACTTCACCTAGCATAATTCTCAATACATAAAACATCAGTAAAAAATGTCAGGAATGGCCTTCAGTTGGACTGTGACAAATGACACATGTGTCTCTCCAGCCACCTCCCTTGTTTCATTACTTCCTCCTGAAAGGAGAGTGAGGAGTCAGCTACACATATAAAGGGAGGGGGTACCTGAAAGTTCTTCCTAGAAAGAAACTTAGGGAGGGGGCCAGGAAATAGGAATCTAAGAATGCTGAAAGAGAAACACATCTTTGCTTGTTGAAGACAACTGTGAATATTTGTTTGATTTCCGCCAGACTTGAAGCAGAAAACACTTAGGAACTGGCAAAATACAGCAACCCAAGGCGTTCTGGTGTGGCATTGAAGGAAAAGCACTGGACTGCTAGCCACAAGGTCAATGGTTCAAACCCACCAGCCACTCCATGGGATCCCTATACAGAGTTGCTAAGAGTTGGAACTGACTTGATGGCACTCGACAATAACGACAACAACAACGTAAGGTATCAAGAAATCAATATCAGTATTGGTTCAAGAAATCAATATCAGTATTGGTAAAGTTTTTGAGGCAACTTCATGTTGTCTTTTCCTATACTTTAGGCAACCAATATCAAAATCTATGTTCTTTCATATTGTTACCAGCAGGAATACTGTGATTTGTATAATGAATGTTACAATAATAGAAAAGAAGTTAGATACAACACTAAACTTATTGTTTTAGACTGCTCTTAGCTATAATAACTAGAAATGTTCCTAGGACTTCCTCATATAAACATGGCAAAATGTGATGTTCGGTTTTATTAAATACTTATTTCAAAAATTGTGCTTCAAGGTATTTGTTTTGTTGTTGTTGTTAGGTGCCATCAAGTCGGTACCGACCCACAGTGACCTTATGCACAGCAGAACGAATTCACTGCCTAATCCTGGGCCAACCTCACTACTGTTGCCATGCTTGAGTACATCGATGCTGCCACTTGGCCAATCCATCTTGTTGGAGGTCTTCCTCTTTTTCCCTGACTCTCCACCTTACCAAACATGGTATCCTTTCCCAGCAACTGGTCTCTCCTGACAATGTGCCCGAAGTATGAGAGACGAAGTTTGGCCATCTTGGCCTCTAAGGAACACTCCGGCTGCGCTTCTTCCAAAATGGATCTATTGGCTCTTTTGGCAGCACATGGTACTTTCAATATTCTTCTCCAACACCATAACTCAAAGGCATCAATTCTTCTACGGTCTTCCTTATTCACTGTCCAGCTTTCGCATGCATA
>NW_006408789.1:455926-468282 GCF_000296735.1 Chrysochloris asiatica | reverse complement strand
ATCTTTCTGATATTCTCTGCTTTCAGCCAAGATCCATCAGACATCAGCAATGATATCCCTCATTCCACGGCCTCTTCTGAATCTGGCTTGAACCTCTGCAAGTTCTCTGTCAATGTATGATTATAGCCGTTTCTGTATAACCATTAGCAAAACTTTACTTGCATGGGATATCAAATTTATTGTCCGATGATTTTCTCATTCTGTTGGGTCACCTCTCTTTGGAATGGGTACAAATAGGGATCTTTTTCAATCAGTCAACCAGATAGTTGTCTCCAAATTTCTTGGCAGAGATGAGTGAGTGCCTCCTATGGCACCTCACTTTCTTGAAAAATTTCAATTTGTCTTCCATCAATTCCTGGTGCCTTGTTCTTTGCCAATTCCTTCAGTGTACCTTGGACTTCTTCCTTCAGTATCATTGGCTCTTGATCATATGCTACCTCTTGAGACGGTTGAACATGAACCATTTCCTTTTGGTACAGTGACTCTCTATGCCTTCCATCTTCTCTTGATGCTTTCTGCATCATTCAATAATTTGCCCAGAGAATCTTTCAATAAGGAAAGTCGAGGCTTGAATTTTGTCTTCAGTTCCCCCAGCTTGAGAAATGCTGAGCATGTTCTTTCTTTTTGGTTTTCTGATTCCAGATCTTTGCACATTTTGTTGTAATTTTTGGCTTTATCCTTTCGAGCTGATCTTTGAAATTTTCTGTTCAGCTCTTGGACCACCTCAGTTCTTCCATTTGATTTAGCATCTCTACTCTGCAGAGCAAGTTTCACTGTCTCCTCTGACATCCATTTTGACCTTTTCCTTCTTTCTTGTCTTCTCAATGACTTTTTGCTTTCTTCATGTATGATGTTTTTGATGTCATCCCACAATTCTTCTGGTATTTGGTTTCGTGTGTAATGTATCAAATCTTTTCTTCAGATGATCTCTAAATTCAGGTGGGACATATTCAAGATCATATTTTGGCTCTCGTGGACTTGTTTTCATTTTCTTCAGCTTCAGTTTGAATTTGCATACCAATAATTGATGGTCTGTTTCACAATCTGCCCCTGGCCTTGTTTTCACGGATGATATGGAGCTTTCCCATCATCTCTTTCCGCAAATGTAGTCAATTTGATTTCCATGTATATAAAGTTTTCAGTGACCGAATCTTTAGTCACTGAAAACCTTATCAATATTTATTTTAGGAGTGGGAAATTATTCTTTATTATATTGTAATGGTGGCTATGTGACATGAAGGATTTCTCAACACTGAAGACGGACCCGTAACATCCAGTGTGAACCCTAATGTAAACTTGGGACTTCAGTTAGTCATGTTGTTGCTAAGTGTGGTTGAGTCATATCTGACTCATAGCAACCTTGGATAGGTTTCCAAAGAGCAAGTGGTGGATTCGAACAGCTGACCTAACAGTTAACAGTCCAGTGATTATCCTACAGCACCACATCAGTTAGTCACAACGTTATCAATAATAAGGTCATGAAATGTTAACAACTCACCACAGATGTTAATAACAGAAGAAGCAGTGTACAGAGAGGTGGGGGGTTGTATGGGAACACTCTGTACTAAGCACAACTAAAAAATTAAATCGATTACAAAATTGCAGAAAGAAACATTTTGTCCTTGTAATTTTTTTCCAATTATATTGGTAACGTTTCTTCTCACATGTGAAAGGGCTTCTTGAACTAAGAGGGGTAGACAGAGGGTCATGAAGAAGTCCTGTTATGTATTGGAATATCTCCCTTTACTGATGCGAAACCTACCATTAACTTTCCTCTATGTACTCTTTAATCCTAACAGATAAAAGCATTCCTGGGATAATCTATGTGCTTATTAAATGCACATAAATATAAACTGTTTGAAATAGTCAAAGGAGGCAACCGAGAGTTTACCAAAAATTGCACAAATAAGGCCTGGTCCCAAGCTTCCTCTAGACACTGACGGGGCAGGTAAGCCAGGGCCATTTATCACCCACTTGCTTACTTACTTACTGAACTTCACACTTACTTGGATTACTTACTTCTGTTTGTTAGATCATGTAGAGTATATTGGAATAGGCATGGAAGATGCTGTTTCAGGACAGTAGCTATTACATATAATTGTCTTCTTTTTGATAAATGTACAATTCTTTAAACTTCCTATTAACAACTTTATAACCACACTGTGGTAATACATAGTATACCGATCTCCCCAAAGGCTCAGTTTCCTAGTAGGCAAGCATGTGGAGCTGTTGCTACGTCCTGCGTAAGGGCAGTGGAGATCTCAGAAAAAGACAAACATTGAATCCCAGATCCTTGAAGTGGTTTTAGAATAAAGGTCTGAGCTGTCGTTGCTTCAAGTGATCATTTTGGCAAACTGTGCCAAACTCCAGGAAACCAGATTTGCTCAATCAATAGGTGGGAAAATACTTCCGCTGAAGTTTTAATCACAGATTTACTTGTAGGTGGGGGGGCATTGTTGGTTCCGTGGTAGAATTCTTGCCTTCTGTGTGGGAAACCTCAGTTCATTCCCAGCCAATGAAACACAGGTGCAGTCACCCCAGTGACTTGTGGAGACTTGTGCATTGCTATGGTACTGGAAGATTTCAGTGGCTCTTCCAGACTAAGACCAAGAACAAAGGCCTGGGGATCTACTTTGGAAAATCAGTCAGTGAGAACCCTATGGCTGACTCTAGTCTGTGCTGCGGCAGATCACGGGCTGGTGCAGGACGGGATGCCACCAATCAGGAACAGGCCCAATGGCGGCCAACAACTCCATCATGGGATGGTAGTGGTGGTTATGTGCTGTAGAATCGGTTCCAATACATAGTGACCCTATGTACATGGATTCCGAGGCTGTAAATCTTGATGGGACCAGAAAGCTTGATCTTTCTCCCAGGGAACAGCTGGTAGTATCGAACTGCTGTCTGAGGTTAGCGGCCTGATTCGTAATCGTGGGTGGGGTAGGAAGTGATTTATTTGAAGAAGCCCTGATAGCGTAGTGGCTTACGAGCTGGGTTGTTAACTGCAAGGTCGGTAGTTCAAATTTACTAGTCACTCTGTGAGAGAAAGAGGAGGTTCGTGTAAAGATTTACAGCCTTGGAAACCCTATACAGGGCCACCGAACTGACTCAGTGGCACACAGCCACCACACCTACTACCATAATTTATTTGAGGAGTGAAGATAAATAATATATAAGATAAATAGCTTCATCTTGCCCCCTGCCCCCACCCCTTTGTATTTCTGAGTCTCAGGGTGTAAAGATACCACTAGAACACCATAGCATAGTGGTTTCTTTCATACCCTTCAGGCTTGGAGTCAGGAAAGGAAGCAGACAGACACAATTAGATGTGGTTGAAATTCGTACAGTGGAAAATAGCGATGCTTAGAGGAGGTGGTGACCGGGTGTGAAATCTTGGCAACATGCTGCGTACCTGAAAATAAGAAACTGATTCATCTCAAGTACAATCTTGGTACTGCTGGGGCAATCTGAAACAGGGTAATTAAGTAAATTAAATAAAAGCTGGAGGGTTTTGTATATGGAAAAGATCAGTAAATTTTGATATAAGCCTCCTCACTGCTCTTTATCACTAATATTATCATTTACGGTTTATTGCTAGGTACTGAGCTCACCGTTTTACATAGATGACCTTGTTTAATCTTCACTGCAGCCCTAGGAGTGAGGTCCATTATTAATCCCATTTTACTGGTAGTTTAGAGAAATTTGGTCCCTCACCCAAGGTCACACAGATTAAGTGACTCAGATCAGATTTAAACAGAACCAACCTACTTTGAACTGAATATAAACTGCATTTAATCCCTGCACAGCCACTTTGGAGGTTTCATTCCTTTATCGCGGTTTGCTACAGATCGATTCTGGGGGCCCCACCTAGTTTTTATTAGGTATGAGGTAGAAACCTACTGAAAACACATCCCACATGCCAGATGGATTCCTGGAGGAGCAGGTTCAGAATAAAGGCCTGGTGACGACCTACTTTTAAAAATATCAGTCACTGAAAACCGTAAGGAGTAGACGTACAGGGGGTCGCCACGAGTTACAGTTGACTCTACGGCACCGCTTCAAAAATCCACGTGCCAGGATCTGCACATCCTGCATGTAAATTACCATCACGCCCATTCATGTGTGCAATCATGTTTCTATAAACATGCGTCCAGGGCCGGCTTCTCCGTCAACCATGTCCACCCGCTTTCAAACACGAGCCACTTCACTTTCAAAGCTGGCTCATGCTTCTCTTCCTCCTTCCCACTATAGCTCGGTTCTCTGATCCTCCAACATCCCTGTTTGCTGTCAGTGGCCCTGACCTTTGTATAGCTCTGCCACCCACCTTCCCAAAGCCCAGCATTCAGAATCATGACACACAGAGTCTCGCAGGTCTCTCAGTAGCACACTGCTTTCAAATGATGTAGAGGCTAGAAAAGTAGCGAGTTAAAAGAGGACTTTCAGAGATGGGGAGAAACCCCAGGTGCGAAGGCAGAGTTTCTGTGGAGGCTGGTTTTATCCAACGCTAGTAACATCAAGGTTTTGAAATGGCATGTGCATGGATTTTTAGGATCTGCATAGAAAGGTGTTCTAATTGTGGATAAGTAGGCATGTTGCATGGCCCACAGAAGGCACCTGGCCTGGGACGGCTTCATACTCACTGGGAGGTAGAAGTAGCTGGTACCTCTCTCAGGACCCTGTGGCATGGCCAGGCAACAGGGCAGTAGGCCAGGTCAGAGCCTCTATGGACTGAAAAGCAACTTAACCTCTGCACACCGACTAATGATCTCTAATAAAGCTCTCCTACTACCTCTTTCTGTTTCTGGTATTTAGTGCAGGGCCACAACCAGCTGCTATCAAGAAGACTCATGGTGACCCCAGCAAGGACAGAGTACAACTGTGTTCCTTGAGGATTTCAACGGCTGACGCTCAGAAGCAGATTACCACGACTTTCTTCCAAGGTACCTCTTGGATGGACTCAAGGCTTCAACCTTTTATTAGAGAGCAACTAAGTGCAATAACCACATCATTCAGCAACTCTTGTGTGGGCCATGGTTGTGTGCTCTGGAGTCACATCTTGGTTCCAACTTAGCGACCCTGTATAGGTTTTCCCAGATCAGCTGGTGGGATGAGCTTACACCACACCAGGGCTCAACAGGAAGGCTAATTTAGCTGAGCAGCTCGTGAGTAACCTATTGCTGGGAGAGGGTCTGGAGACTGCTAGGGAGACACACACACCAAGCCCCAGGGATGCTCGAAAGCGTCCAGTTAGTTATCCTCTTGCTTGCTACGACCAGCTGGACAACAATCCTTGTCTGCCTCAGGACTTTTATTATGATTTTTTAAAACTTTTAATTTCACAACAGAACAAAATACTGCCCAGTCCTATGCCAACCTCACAATCGTTACATTTGAGCCCATTGCTGCTGCCACTGTGCCAATCCATCTAGTTGGGGGTCTTCCTTTTTTTCTTCAGCCCTCCACTTTATCCAACATGATATCCTTCTCCAGGGACTGCTCCGAGATAACATATGTCTTCTCTCTAGCCAGTGAATTACTTGCTCCTCCCAGCTACCTCGGGTAACCACCAAAGAATGTTTTTGTATGAAAATCTTTTTTTGAATGTTTACAATAGTGATCTCATACAACAGTTGTCCTTTTGTGATTATTTCACTCAGCATAATGTTCCCCATGGTTATCCATGTTATGAGGTGTTTTCATAGATTCACCATTATCCTTCACCATTGCATAGAATTCCATTGTGTGTACGTAAAAAAGTTTGTTTATCCATTCTTCCATTGGTGGGCATTTAGGATGTCTCCATCTTTTTTGCTATTTTGAAACATCGATGTGCATATTATCTATTCGTGCCCTGACTCTTACTTCTTGTGGATCTATACCAAGTTGTTGTTAAGTGCCGTCGAGTCGGTTCCGACCCATAGCGATCCTGCATAGGGTTTCCAAGAAGCAGCTGGTGAGATTGAACCGCGGATCTTGCAGTTCAAATGGTTTTATAGTCTGGTGCATTTACCCACAGTGCCACATCAGGACTCCAAGTAGAGGGATATTATTGCTGGGTCATGCGGGACTTCTATTTCCAACATCAGACTGTTTTCCCGAGTGGTTGAATCATTTTACAGTCCCACCAGCACTGTAGGAAGTTCCCAGTCTCTCCACACCCTTGCCAGCATTCATTGTTGTCTGCTTTTTTGAACTTTGGTATGAGATGATGCTGTAAGATGCTATCTCGTTTTGATTTGCATCTCTCTAATGCCTAATGATTGTGAACATTTATTTCTTCATATGTTTGCTGGCTGCCTGAATGTCTTCTTTGGTGAAGTGTCTGTTCATGTTCTGTGTCCAATTTAAAACTGGATTGCTTTTTTCTTTTAGAGGTGTTGTAATTTTCTCTAAATTTTAGAGAGTAGTCCCTTGTCTGACATGCCATTGCAAACAATTTTTTCAAAGTCTGTTGGCTCCCTTTTTATTCTTTTGGTGAAATCTTTTGATGTACATAAGTGTCTAAATTTTAGGAAGTCCCAGTCATCTATTAGAGTGAGTAAAAAGTAATCTGCACTCAGCTTGTAGAATTTATTTCAATCAACTTTTAGAAAAGACAAATACATCCTTTTTTTTTTTTTTGCTTTTAAAAAACACTTTATCCATCTGTCAACAAGCTTTCATATTCCCTTATTTAAAAATATTTTACGATGAACTGCAAGTCACAAATGCACTGCTATCTTCACCCTCTTCATTCTTGAAGGACTACTTTCATGGGACCAAACAGGTGAAAGTTTGATGGAGCAAGATCAGGGCTATAGGGAGGCTGCTTTAACACCTCAAAAGGAAGTTTGTGCAGAGTGTCAACAGTGTGTGCAGAGGTGTGTGGATGTGCATTGTCATGTAAGATCACAATGCCCTTGGATACCAGTCCTCTGCATTTAATCCCAAGTTTGTACTTCAACTCTTCAGTGAGCATCTCACTGTAAGGTGTACTGTTGATTGCTGAACTTTTTTGGGGGTAGTGTTCCAATAATGACCCTTAAGGATCCCAGAAAACTGTAAGCATTAGTTTTCCAGTTGATGGTTGACTTTTTAAAAAATGTTTTATTCTGAATTATGTGATAGTTTATATGGGAGAACATTAGTTTTACATTTACATTCATTCTATTGTATATTGTTTCCTTACCATGGTTTCAATCCCCTCCATGCATCATCAACGTGCAAGCCTGCCCCCCACACCCTTCCGGTCTTCAGCACACAGTCCCTCTGCGTCTCTGGATCTAAATGATGGTTGACTTTTGAACTTTTTCTTGGTAGGCAGCTGAGGATGTTTCCATTCTATACTCTGCTGTTTCCTCTCAGGCTCGTTGTGATGAATCCATGTCGCATGAGCAGGAACAAATTTTCTTTAAAGAAACTTTGACCTCCCTTCGAATATTGGTCCATATTTTGTTTGCAGATGACTAAATGCTTCTGTTTATCCTCTTCCATAAGTTGTTTCGATATCCATTTTGCACAAACTTTTCGAAACCCAAGTCTGTCATGGATTAGTTCATAGGCAGAGCCATGGCCGATTTGCAAACGATTTGCACATAATCCACTGTCACGTCTCTATTTGACAGAATCATTTCACGTGCATGCTCATGGATGTGAAGAGGTGTTTTAATATAACAGGAGTGTGGATAATATTTGACTCATCCTTGTAATTTGTTTTTTTCAGTTTGTGTTTGATAGTATATTTTAGCCATGTATTAGAGCCCCTTTGTTCCTATATATATATATATATATATATATAAATTTATTTATTTAACTAACTGATGATCTTTAATCTTTATAGTTCTAGGTTTTACATTTAGGTCCTTAATCCAAGTTGAGTTTTGTTTTTTGATGGTGTGAGTTATGTGTCTTGTTTCATTCTTCTGCAAATGGATTTCCAGTTTTGTCTGCACCATTTGTTGAAATGACTATCTTTTCTCCATCTGATGTGTTTGGCTCTTTGTCAAAGTTCAGCTGACTGACTATAATGTGGTCGGATTACTTCTGGGTAATCAATTCTGTTCCATTCATCTAAGTATCTTTCATTGTACCAGTACCAGGCTGTTTTGACCACTGTTTTGATCAGGGAGTGAAAGGCTTTGTTCTTCTTCTTCAGCAGTGCTTTGTTTATCCAAGGTCTCTTTCCTTTCCATATAAAGTTAGTGATCATTTTTCCATCTCTTTAAACAATGAAGTTGGAGTCCTGGTGTGGTGCTGTGGGTTAATGCGCTGGATTGCAAAATCAGTTTGAGTCGCAAGGTCAGCAGTTCAAGCTCACCAGCCAGCCGCTCCTCAGAAACCCCATACAGGGTCACTATGGGTCAGAACAAACTCGATGGCCCTTAACAGCAACAAAGAATGATGTTGGCGTTTGTATTAGGTTTGTGTTATACCTCTAGTTTGCTTTGGGTAGTGGTGACATTTTCACAATGACATTTCACAATCTTCCGATCCTATCCATCAGTATGACATATTCTTTCACTTTTGGAAGCTTCTTTTGTTTCCTGTAGTAAGAAGTATTTTGCAGTTTTCTATGTATAGGCCTTTTGCTTCTCTGGTTAGATTTGTTCCTAAATGATTTCATCTTTCGGGTGGCTATTGTAAATGGTACTGTTTTCTAACTTCCTTTCAGAGCTCTCTTTATTAACGTATAGGAAACCAACGGATTTTTGTGTATTGATCTTGTACCTTGTCACTTTGCTGAATCTTTCAATGAGTTCCAATAATTTTTTTGCTGAGTCTTTATTTGGGACTTTCTATGCATAGGATCATATCATCTGCAACCAGAGAGAGCTTTCCTTCTTCTCAGCCAACTTGGATGCCTTTAATTTCTCTTTCATGCCTCCTATCTCTGGTTAAGACTTCCAACACAATATTGAATAGGAGTGTCTGGTTCCTGTTAGCAAAGGGAATGCTTTAAGTTTGTCTCGATTGAGGATAATGCTGGCTTTTGGATTTGTATATATGCTTTTCATTATGTCGAGGAATTCCCCTTTAATTCCCACTTTGTTGAGTTCTTTATCAGGAATGGATGTTGGAATTTGTCAAATGATTGGGACTCTCTTGAAAAGGATTTTTCCTCTCATCACTGCCTTGGCCTGTTGCTAGTAATTAATTCTTCTATTGTGGATCTTACTATCCTCCAACTTCTCAGAGTGAAGCCAACAGGTTCATTCTAAAATGCAAATTTGGTGCTAAGCCTCCCACTTAAGATCCTTCCCTGGCCTCTCACAGTCTTCAGGACTGAGGGAGGTCCATCAGTGCCCAGCTGCTGCCCACTTTGCCACTTTCTTGTTCCATTTATGGGCAGGGATGGCCCTGGTCCCTCCCCCCCTCCCCCAATTTCTCTATGTGTCTTTAAGTTTTCTAGCTCCTCTGCCAGAATTGTCCCTCGTGTCTACCACTCCTGGCCAGCTGTTCGCCCCTGCAAGATTCCTCTTAGGAACCCTTCCTTGTCCCGTCTCAGCACTTACATGGATGATTCCAAGATGAAGGAAGAATTCAGTGATCTTCACACCAGTAAAGCAGTGGACATCAAGTGGCCTCCACTCCTGGTGACCTGTGTCAGTGTGGAACTGTGCTCTGTAGGGTGTTCAATGGGTGCCATTTCAGAAGCAGACAGTAGGCCCTCTGGGGGCCTCTGAGGGACGTGAGCCTCCAGGCTTCCTAGTAGCAGCTGAGTGCATTAACCTTTTGTACCAACCAGGTACTCCGTCATCACATGGGGTTACAAAAATCTCTTTGCAGTTCCTTCCCACAAAACTGCTGTCAGCCATAAGCAGGAATCCTGCTTTCAGTCAGTCAACGCCTGTAGAATGAAGGCCTGTGGAGTTAATTCCTGAAAACTTGATCAAGCTGCCAATGGAGAATGGCGAGGGCTCACAGAAACCCTGGGGGCTCTCTTCCAAAGTCTCTTAAGTGGCAAAAGTAGTATTCAATTGTAACCCAATCCAACATTCTGCTTGGGTTTCAGACGCTGACAAAGGCTTCTAAACTAGGCATTCCACTTGTAACTCCCTTCCTGGCCCACCCAGCTCACCTCCCACTCTCAAGAAGATCAGCCTCCTCAAATCACAAGTAGATTAACTCTCACCCTTTTCTCTCTACATTTGCATTTGGAACGCTCGTTAGGAGGCTACAAACAGGCCTCTGGGGTGAGTGATTTATCCCGGGCTTTAGAGAAACCAAGACAAAAGCAGCTGTCTTTCCTGCAATTGGCTGTTGACCAGAGGCTGCTGGCTGGGCCCCTCCTTACTCAGCTTCCACTTAGAGCTTTCCGAAGGTTAACAGCCCAACTTTCAGCCCCTTTATAAAACTGAAGGCACACTTCTAACAGTTCTTGCTGATCCAAAGAGAAAAAAAGACTCCTTAAAGAAAATATTTTTAAATGCAGTTTAAAGGACGGGTCATCCCTGCCTTGCCCCCAACACCCACACCCACAAGCTCACATGCACACATACACAATAAGTGGTTTTTAGGCAGCACACAAAGGAAACTAAGGCAGGGGGGATCCATCCCCCCAAGTGATTTAACATGTCAGACAATGGACTTCGGTTGCAGTCCTCTTTTTTCTTTTTTTAAATGTGCCCCCAAGGCTGTTTGAACTGCAGAGTTGGCTGGCGGTTCAAGCTCACCAGCCGCTTCTCAGAAACCCTCTACAAGGTCGCTATGGGTCAGAACTGACTCTAAGGCACTTAACAATAACAAGTTTATGGGGGGCGGGGAGAAGGTTGGTCACTACAGTTTAGTTGAACAAAACAAAGAAGCTCAACGTTTAGAACAAACACTCAGTTGTGTTTTGAATTGGAAGCGTTCTTACAATTTCTCATCACACTGTTAATACTGTGATCGCTCCCAGCTTCCTGGTGTGGCGCTGCAGGGTAAGCACTGCACCATAAGGCTGGCGGTTCAAACCCACCAGCCGCTGATCAGAAACCCTATACAGCTGCTGTGAGTCGGAACCGACTTGCCAACACTTAACAACAACAACAACAACAACAAATCTTGCAGAGAACGGATAGTTCTTACTTTTTATTATGAAATAATATTATCACATTTCTGCTAAGCGGTTAGTTATTACCCAAATTGTTGTTGTGAGTGTTGTTGAGTTGGTTCCACTCATAGCAACCTTGTAAAGGGTTTCAAAGCAGCAGCTGGTGGGTTCGAACTGCCACCCCTGTGGTTAGCAGTCCAGTGCTTATCCTACAGCGCCATACCAGGATTATTCCTATTTGTTGTTGTTAAGTGCTGCCGGAGTCAGAGTGACCCCGTAAGGGCTTCCAAGGAGTAGCTGGTGACTTTGTGGTCCACTGCTAATCGTACAGCGGCACACCTGGATTGCTTCAATACTTTCTCTACATTAATACGGCCTGGTGGTGGCAGCAGCAATGGAATCAGCATAACAACAGTTGTGAGGCTAACGCAGGTGTTTCATTCTGTAGTGCACAGGGTAGTGATGAATCGGAAAGGACCTGATGGTACCTGACAACAACAACAATCTAACACATTTCGTTCTTCTAAACATTAAAAGCTAATCATAATAAGTCACTTGCGAAGGCCAGGAACTCCATTTGATACCTTAGAGAGTATACCAGTTACCACATGTAATTATTTTTTTCTTGCTACTTAAGTTCATTGTAAAGTTCCATAATCCACAGGCGACTAAAGAGCGTGCACATCCATTCTCGATGGTCACTCATTTTGTGGCGCTGTCGTACCCACCTCCCCTGCTCCCTCCATCAGAGCGGGCTAGGAAACCACCTAATAAAGCCTATTTTACCCACGCTGGGCAGACAGGCTAGAGCTTGGGGCCCCTTCTTAAGGAAAGACACAGGGTTTACTGTTTCGATTTTGAAATATCTATTTTGGCTGCTGAAAGGACGTACTGATTTCCTGGTTGCATTCTTGAGAGCTGAGACTGGTGGAGATGCCATCTCCACTCTTCGTAGATTTGGGCTTTCTGAATTGGACTCATTGATGGTCCATGAGCCTGAGGTCAGAGTGGTGATGTGTCTTCATAGCTGACTGTCAGCACAGGACTAGAGCCAAAAACTCCAGCTCCCAGACCAGTGCTCTGTCCACTACATCAGCCACAGCTTGGTTTGAGGCAAAGCTAAATTCTCAGAAAAATAATTTCACCATCGAATCATCCCTTTATCATACTGAACATAAATTCCAACTATACATATGAGGCTTCAAAAAAGTTACTGGAAGAATGGTTGTTGTTGTTGTTGTTAAGTGCCATCGAGTCGGTTCCGACCCATAGTGACCCTGTACAGGGTTTCCGAGGGTGTAAATCTTTACGGGAGTAGAAAGCCTCATCTTTCTCCCACGGAGCA
>NW_006408789.1:455337-455826 GCF_000296735.1 Chrysochloris asiatica | reverse complement strand
GATAGTTTCGAACCGCTGACCTTAAGGTTCGCAGACCGATTCGATGGCACTTAACAACAACAACAACAACAAGTTAACATAATTTTGATATATTATTTGAACATGTATTAAAAAGCACAATAATATTTATGATACTTTAACATCTACTGGAGATTGTTGGCTTTGTCTAAATAATACCAATAATCACTAACAAAACAAAACACTCTGATTAGAGTATATGCCTTGTTGTTGTTGTATAACACTGACTTATAGTGAGCCTGTGTAGGGTTTCCAAGGAGCAGCTGGTGGGTTTGAACTGCCAACCTCATGGTTTTCAGGCCAGTGCTTAGCCTACAGTACCATACCAGGACTCCGTTAAATGTTTACCACTCACCGAAGACCCACCTGAAAGAGGGATGTCATCTGCATCTCCATTGAGGCCTCCCCCCCCCCCCAAGAGCACCAACGAGCGCCACAGCAGAGAAGACTTTAAGAACTGTTTAACCCTTA
>NW_006408789.1:434953-453431 GCF_000296735.1 Chrysochloris asiatica | reverse complement strand
GGGCTGCGAACCTTAAGGTCAGCGGTTCGAAACTACCAGCCGCTCCGCGGGAGAAAGATGAGGCTTTCTACTCCCGTAAGGATATACACCCTTGGAAACCCTGTACAGGGTCGCTATGGGTCGGAACCGACTCGAAGGCACTTAACAACAACAATGCCCAATCAGCTGAGTTTAAATGAAGGAGCTTGCTGTTGATCATGGAGATGGGCCTCATCCAATCAGTTTAAGGCCTTAAGAACAAAAAAACGGGGTTCCCAGAAAAGAAGGAATTCTGCCACGTGATGTACTAAATCTAGCTGGCAACCAATTATGTGTCCCTCCTGAGGAAGCATTATGATGTTTTACTTATTAATGTTTTTCAGTAGGAGTCTTAGAGTGGTTTTTCTTACTGATATAGATATCCTGCCATATGAATTCTGGACTTGCCAGTCTCCACAATTAAATCACAACAACAACAAACAGTCGAAACATCAGTCTCAACCTTTATCTGCCTATGTGTGTGGTGTGTGGGTAAATACACATCGTGGTGTGGTGCTGTAGGATCAGCACTGGACTGCAAGCCACAAAGTCGGCTGTTTATACTCACCAGCCGCTCCTCAGAAACCCGATACAGGGTCCCTATGAGTCAGAAGCGACTTGACGTCACCAACAATAACAATACCAGGGAAATGCCCATATTTTTCTCCCAGCTGCTCCCTCTCTCCATGTCCCCATTTCTCTGCCTCCATCTCTGGTGACACTACTTCACTGGATAGGATCCCACATTCCACAACTGCCTATATTTTTTAAAGCTTCTATGTCAGCCAGAGAAACAGAACTAGTTTTTTTGGTTTTGGTAGGTGCCATCGAGTCCGTTCCATAGTGACCCTGTCCTGTCCGGTCCTCTGCCGTTCTCATAATCATTGCTACGTTTGAGCCCACTGTTGGAGGCACAGTGGCAATCCATCTTGTTGAGGATCTTCCTGTTTCTCACTGACCCTCTACTTGCCAAGGGTTTCAAACGGAGGGCAATTTACATAATCTAAAAGGGCAAACTCTCCATAACCTGGGAACTGCCTGTACTGATCCCAGGCGCAGAGAATCAGATCTCATTAAATCCAGAGTGCAGCTGAGGTGGCAGCAATTTTCAAAGCACCCCAGGTGGTTCTCACGGCAGCCCTGCCATTATTCCTCGTCAGATTTTGCAGGTGATAGTTTTTAATTGCTCAAATAGTAGCCCCTGTGAACCCGCTTTATAATCCCCGGAACAAATTTCCAGAGGGCAAGGGATCATGACCATATGTTACTTGTTCCTAGTTTTGAAGTAGGGACTTTCTGGTAGATTTTCCTACCAGAATATTTTGCCCATTCTAGACAATTCTGAATATAAAGTAACTGTACAGATCTTGCCAGTAGGTAATTTTAAGGTAGGACTCAGAACTTCCGAACAAGAGATGGCAGCCGTTACTGCTGTAGTTAGTTGTTGTTGAGCCAGTTCGGACTCATGGCGATGCCATGTCTATGGAATAAAACGGTTTCTTCAGGTTAACAAGACTCTGGCACCATTCAGAAGCCTGCCTTCCGAGGTGCCCGTGGAGGCATGGATCACCAACTTTTGATTAGTAGTTAAGTGCTTGACTATCTGCACCACCTGCGGGCTCCTGATAGCAAAAGTGGGTCCCAGAATACCACCTGGACTGCTAAGGCTCACAAGTGGACCAGCCTGTCTATGCCTGGCTGAGGTGGAGGGGAATACCATGGATTGCTTTAGATTGTCTGTACCAAGAAGTCATGAAGAAAGTGGTCCTAATTGTTCCCACCTCCCCTTTGTATAAGTTTTGCCTAAACTATGGGATGGCTAAAAAAAAACTAGTTGCATTGAATTGACTCCACCTCATGGCGACCTATGTGTGTCAGAGCAGAACTGCGTTCCACAGGGTTTTTGATGGCTGAGTTTTTGGAAGTAGACCAGACCTTTTCTCTGAGGTATTTCTGGGTGGACTTGAATCCCTAACCTTTTGGTTAAGAGCTGAGTGTGCTAACGTTTTGCACCACACAGAACCCTGACTAGGTCTTTTCTTTACACATTGTTGTTGTTGTTAAGTGCCGTTGAGTCGGTTCCGACCCATAGCGACCTTGTACAGGGTTTCCGAGGGTGTAAATCTTTACGGGAGTAGAAAGCCTCATCTTTCTCCCGCGGAGCGGCTGATAGTTTCGAACCGCTGACCTTAAGGTTCGCAGCCCGATTCGTAACCACTATGCTACCAGAGCTCCTTTTCTTTACACATACCCAGGCTCAATTTTACCCTTGTCAATGGCTGAGATGCATAAAGTTGGGCAACAAGAAAAATACGTTCCAGAAAGTTCCAATCACAAGTGTTGAATAGAGGGCCAATGGTCACTAGTACATATCAGGCATTCAACAAGCACTTTTCCCCATCCTGCTCCCCCCTAGTTGTTTCTCACTGAGGTGGGGTGGTTGGGAGCCAAGGCTATCAGCTGATGAATGCTTACACTGCGCTAGGTCTGTGCTGAGCGCTCTCTGGGGCTTTCCTCATTGAATTGTCACACAGCACCTATATGGAAGGACTGCCTTCTCTATTTTAAAGCTAGACAGGTGACAGAAGGTAAGTAACTGTTCAAGATCAAAGGCAGCAAGCGGCAGAGCTAGGTTTGCCTTCAGTTGGTGAAATGACCTGGTTCTCTAGATCAAGTGTAATGACTTTGGCATGATAATTTATTCAGCATATTCCTAACCTAGGGCTTATAAAGTGTCAGGGAAGGGTGGAAGGAAAGGAATGTCAGGGACAAGTTAGGACCCCTGGGGCCCTAGGCCTCTCTTACCCTGGCTTCCCCTGAAAGGGGGAGGACATCTCTCGTTCAACAAGAAGGATAACATTGAGAAGAACAGCCTAGAGACAGAGATCGGGACATCAGAACCTGAAACCCCATAGAAGTAGCCGGTCGCAGGCAGACGAGCCATGAAGACAGTGCCTAAAGCAGACAGCTGCAGAAGGCGCCCCATTTCCTTCTTAAAAAACCTGTGCCCCTTTACTCATAAAACCATGAACATTCATCATACCACTCCTCCTAATTAATATGTATTAGCCCACCCTTTGAGGAAGAGACCCCATACCTTTATAAGCCAGTACACTCCAATCCCCAAACGTGTTGTCCTTTTGTGGAGACAGACGTGCTTCTCTTTGAAGTCTACTTTCTCTTTGACCTAATTTAATCTATGCTCCGTACTGCTACGAGGTCTACTCCACTCGAAGAGAACGAGCCTTCTTCTCTCTCTGAAAGTACTTTTGCAGTGAATATCAGAAGAATGATTACATCTGCTTTAAACGAGCTACAGCTAGAATGCCCCTTAGAATGAGGCTAGTGAGACTTCGTCTCTTGTACATTGGACGTGTTGTCAGGAGGGACCAGTCCCTGGAGAAGGACTTAATGCTTGGTAAAGTAGAGGGTCAGAGTGTGGGGGCAAAGAAAGAGTCCCCACTGAATAGTTATCTTGTCTAGATGGGTCTGGTGAAAAGATTCGTAAGATTCAGTAGTGAATGACTGTTATCATGACTAATCATGACAGTCACAATTGTAAAGGTAGAAGTTTTGTAACAAAAAAAGGGGAGTGGTTAATCTTACAGTCCAGAGACAGAGGACCCTAGGACCATCAAGAGAGGAACACACAAATAGAATGTGGGACCTTATCCAGAGAAGCAGCAGCGCTAGAGATGGAGGCACAGATGGGGGCATGGAGAGGGGGAACGGCTGAGGACTCTAGATTCATGGACTAACAAGAGAAGGACTAAGAGCTGGTGGCCAGGAGCAGATTTGCAGAATGTGCCCTTTGGAGATGTAATTTATTATATATGCCTGAGTGGGTTTTTTTGTTTGTGTGTTTTTTTCAAAAAAGCTAAAGTGGATAGAGAGAAATACTTTTAACGGATGGTATATGGAGGGGATTATAATCAATGTAATGAAACAAGTTATATGAATGGTTGAATGTGAAACTGATGATGTGCCCTGTAAACTTTCACTCAATCCACAATAAAAACCTTAAAAAAAAAAAAGAAATAAAGAAAAAAAGAGGGCCCTCAGCGAGAATGGACTGACATAGTGGCAACAACAAGGACTCCAATGCAACAACAATTGTGAGGCTGGTGCAGGCCTGGACAACGTTTGGTTCTGTTGTGCTTGGGGTCACTATGAGTCGGAACTGACTCGATAGCGCTTGACAACAATGTAAGCTGAGGCCTAGGGATATAAAACTTCCCAACTCTCCTTGTTCTTTCAGGAGCTACGGTCAGCTGGACATCACGAAGCTATCGTCCAGATCTAAACTTTGGTGTGAAAAGCACCAAGTCAGCTGCTGTAGAGAGCAATGTAATCTTGGTGGGGAGAGGAAAAAGCTAAAACAGAAATGACTAGACAACAGTTAGGATGTAGGATGACAAGTACAGCATCTGCCCCAGCCGCCTCTTCTTCTTCCAGGTGTGGTACACAAGGTGAACACCCCTGCTTTCTAGTCAACAACCTGGTCTGGGCAAACTCTACAAAGTGATCGGTTTCATAAGGTGCAAGTAACACTTTTATTTGGGAAACCATATCTGACCAAAAGACACATTTCCCAGCCGACGGTTGGTTAGAACCGGATGTCCCCTAATTCTATAATTTTCTACCCACTCAGTATAATTTAATATTCAATCTGGCATACATCCAAAAAGCAGCATGGTTTGAACCCAACGGACCAGGACACGTTTTAGCAGATCTCCAATCAGATTTTGCCTAAATGCCATTTTAGAAATAGATTAGCAGTTCTTTAGAAAACTAGGAATAATAGCTACTCAAGCACGTGTGTTAACAAGTTTCTGAACTACCTTATCACGAAAATGTAAAATGTTGCCTTAAAAAAATAAACAAACCCCAAAACCAGAATAAAACGTGAAGAGATATTTTAGTTTTAGAGAACTTTGCAAGCATTTGTTTTTAGACAAATGAAATGAAAAAACGTACAGACTCTCCCTGTTTTCTGTTCCCCACCCCCAAGTATGTAAGCCTTGTCTTTTGCTTGAATTCATTCTGTATCTTAGAAGCTGCAACTGTCGATAGAAAATGTTCTAATTTCAACAACAGAATCAATATGACGCTTTAAGTATCCTTTCTATTCTAAGAATTTCATAGATAGGAAATGCTATAGGTCCGACAAGAAGATTTGACCAAATGATACGGATTCTCTGAGTAAAAAAGAAAAAAAAAATTCCTCTAGCTATTTGTATTTACAATTCTATTTATTCATCAATTAATCAGAACCCACTGGTGTTGAACTGATGCCAACTCACAGTGACCCCATCAGACATCAGAACTACTCCCTAGGGTTTCCAAGGCTCTTTGGGGTAGCAAACGACCTCTTCCTTCTCGCATTGTGGGTGAGTTCAAACAGCTGACCTTTTGGTTAGCAGCCCAACACTTAAGCCAATGTGCTACCAGGGGTCTTTTCAGCTTAGATTAGGGTAAAAACATCTGTTTTCGGAAATTTGAATATCCTTTCTAATTGCTAAGAGAGGTTGAAGCTATTTTAAACCATTTCCTTCCCAGGTAGAAATAAACAGGGCACATCTCATAGCAATGAATATTTCCCATGGTTCTTGTCAAGCTCATCGAACACAAATGGAAGACAACAGCTTCTGAAACCAGGCAGCACAGTCTTCAAACCCTACTCTTGAATCTTCTAGCCTGAGCCAAAAAGGGAGGGCAGCTGCAGCAGGTGGACTGAGACCTACTTGCAACACGTCATCACTTTCGGAAGAGTAAGTACAGTCAGTTCTGCTGTAACGTTTGGTTTGAAAACCTGAATTTGTTCCCATAACATTGGCTAATAATATTAGGGAGCGATTTGAACTTGAGATTCCCGAATTCTGTGTTTGTGTACACAGGACTGCACCCATGGTGAAAACTGGAAAACTGTATTCAGCCCAAGCGAGTACCAGAAATGCAAACTCACATGCATGCACACGTATACATATAGTACACAAATGCACACAGCTCAGATATTCCCCAGCCCTGTGGTCTCATCCACACCTGTCACCCTGCTGCTGTCCACTGCACTCATCAACTGCAGTCCAGTCCCGAGGACAGCCGGAGCCCTGTTAGGGTGCCAACTTCCCCTTCAACTGCCCGCTTTCTGCCTCGCCTCATTCATACTTTTCCTCTTGATTGAGTCTTTGTGCTTTCTGTCTCCTTCCTTTTCTCATCCTCGTGCACACAGGGTGGCTGCTGTGGGAACCAGGTAGGTGGGTGGCAGGTGGCAGGTGGCAAGTTCAGGTCTTTATCAAGGTGAAAGGCCATGCTTATTGCAGTATTATTTTTTGTGTATGGAATGGTGCTACCATTTTGATTCGCTTCCAATCTTTTACTTCTGTACTGTGGATGACATATACAGGTTTTCTCATAGGTCGTTTTCAGGGTGCTATGTTTTAGGGGCCCTTGTGCTACACTGTAGCAGAACTGAGTGTGGGTTCATCGCTCCCTCTCAGACATTTGCTACAGAAGCAGAAAGAATCCCAATCTACAGTCTAGCCTCAGATCACGCATTCTTACAGTCCAGTGAGGGTGTCCCCCAGACTCCGGACATCCTTTGGCTGATTTTAGCTGTCCAACCTGTTGCAAGTTTCCAAGAAGTAAGTCTTAAGTCAGGATGTCACGAGTCACTGAGACCTTTTCAAGACCTGAGATTTCGTCTTCCTTAGGGAGACACTGAGGAATGTTACTGCACCCTCATCACTACACCATGGGAGGACGGGGGCTGCCAATCCACTGCAGGAGAATCATCAGGGACCTGAAAACGATTACTGATCAGTACACTGCTGTATATCACTGACAACTCTACTTTCTGAACTTACCTTGGACAAGCCGCAGGAGCGCTGAGCTGATGTCAGTTGAGTTGGTGAGTCTAAGACCACAGTGCACGCAAACTGCTCTAACAATGTGCTTTTTCATTATCTACTTTCTCTTCCAAGTACGCACAACTCTCATTTTCGTTTCTCAGAATGCTTATAGAAATGGGTCTATAAAAGAAGGGCATTCAATTTTCTGACAAATTTTATCAATGTGCAGCTTCCAAGCATCATTCTGTTAAGTGTTTCATGGTTTTTAGCCCATTATCTCCATTGACTCCCTTCCACTCACAGTTTCCACAACACTTGCAAGGTAAGCATGATTCCTGCCTTTGAACTATGCTAGGCCTGCCAAATCCTCATTTTAACCTGAAATGTGAATGATGGTGTTCAGGAATTCCAAAGAGCCCAGCGGTCAGGCCGTACACACAGGCAGGAGTAATTCACCCAGGGGGAGGCAAATTCACCAGGAATTGGAGTCACTCGATGTAAACTGGCTAATTCAGGAAAATGGGAAGGGGTGGGGAGAAGGGGGAGCAGGGGAGAGACCAAAGCAAGAAGAGACGTGTAAGGGGGTGGAGGGGCAACGAGGAGACATGATCCATTCAAAACCTCCTATAGGGAGCCCTAAGAACCTTGGAAACCCTACATAGGGTCGCTATGTGATGGCAGTAGGTTTTATGGACTTCCAGGAGCCCTGGTGATGCAGCAAGTTAAGCATTGGGCTGCTACCAAAAGGCTGGAGGTTCAAAAACCACCAGTCGCTCATTGGGAGAAGGATGACGCAGTCTGCTTCTGTAAAGATTTACAGCCTTAGAAACCCCATGGGGCGGTTCTGCTCAGTCCAGTTGGGTTGTTGTGGGTCAGAATCAATGGCTGTGGTTCTTTTTTTAAAAAAATAATAAAAATCACAGGTAGTCCCTGGGTGGTGCAAATGGTGAAGCAATTGACTACTAGCTGAAAGGTGTTGGAACTCACCCAGAGGCACCTGGGAAGAGACTGGTAACCGCTGCTCCCTGTCTTGGCCTGCTGCTCCCTGTCTTGGCCTTACACACCCTACAGAGCAGTTCTACTCTGTTTACATGGTGGCATCACCAGCAGGGACCAACTCAACAGCAAGTCACACAGAGGGTTGTTTAGAAGTCAGAGGAGGCATTGCCCCATTACCCCAGTAGGTAAGTATCACCCCAAACATTCTTTCTCTCTTTCCTTTTGCTGTTGGAGATAGTATGATGTCTATTTGACAACATGAATGACTCACTATTCATTATACATGGTGGAAACTGGCAATTATTCTCAAACACGTTTTCTACCTTGTTGGGGCACACAGCTGGGTGACAAAGCTCGGTACGGTCACAGAAGAAGCTTTCCACCAATAGAGGGAGAAGGGACAGGAGCTATGTCTAAGCCTGGCTCAGACATCTTCCTGACATGGACCTCCACACACTGTTCCCTTCTAGCTGACAGAGACAGTGAAGACCACAGCGACCTGGAGCCACGTGCTTATGATGTAGAGCCTCCATCCGCATAGGTCCCTAAAAGGCTGCATGGAGGAACATGCTTCCCTAACCAGAACACCCACTCAGAATTGTTACAGAACAAAGACACTTGCACTGGGTCAAGCCACTAGATTTAGAGTTCCCAGATTTGACCAACAGAGGTATCTTTTTCCTAAGTTTTATTCAAGGCCTGGCCATAAAGACTTGGAGCAAATAATCCATCCTGATATGGTCATTACATACACATGGATCCTAGTGGGCAGTACCAACAGCTACTTTTATGCAGCAACTCTGCAAACAAGCCTCAATCCACTGTGCTCTTCCCCAAAGCCACCCACCCTGAACAGCTTGTCTTCACTCTTTATTAGCAACAGATCAAAGAGTACTTAAAAATGACTCAAAAGAAGCAGACCAATTAGGAATGGAAAGCGGTAAACGACCAGGTCTCTATCTTCCCTCCCACGTAAGACTGCACTGAATTAAAGAGAAGGCACAGTTCCCAGGTCAGTAGTGGGTGGGTGGTGGGTGGTGGTGGTTCATGTTGTTAAGGTGAGGAGGGATGAAGGTGAAAGGCAGGGTGGGAAATGAGTGCAGAAAGCGGAGAAAGAATGAAAACAGCCAAAATCAGATTTTGTGAGGGGTCGACGGATTATGATGGAGCCACTGATGGATAAACATTGGACTGCAAACCACAAGGTCAGCAGTTTGAATGCACCAGCTGCTCCAAGGGAAACAGATGAGGCTTTCTGCTCCCACAAAGATTTATAGCCTCAGGAGCCCTAGAGGAGACCTACAGGATGACTATGAGTTGGAATAATGACTTGATGGCACTTAACAACAACAACATGGGTAGTGACAGGAGTCCTCGTGATGCAGCGGGTTAAACGTTGGGTTGTTAATGGAAAAGTTGGCAGTTTGAATCCACCAGCTGCTCTATGGAAGAAAGATGAGGCAATCTGCTTCTATTAAGATCTGCATCTGCTGAAACCCCATGGACAGCAGTCTAAGTCTATTCTGTAGGGTCACTATGAGTTGGAGCCCACTTGATGGCGGTGGGTTTGGGATGGACAATGATTAAATAGCTACATGAGGGATATTTTCTAAAGAAGCAGAATGCTGCTATCAAACAGGTTTGCCTGTATATTATCACAGAGCTGAGATGGTTTTAAAAACAATCTCATTCACCCAACGTGAGGAAAGGCCTTGGAGTGTGTGTGTGTGGGGTGGGGTAGGGTAAAAGAGTCACATTCACATAAAAGTGCTCACATGTCTTGTAAGACAAAAAGTACGTTAAATTATGCCAAGTGCTACAGTGTACGTTCTCAGTGAAATCCACCCACCTAACAAGTCTTCATTAAAAACTGTCACTGCCAATTCCTACCCTCCAGTCTACATCATATTTTTTCCAGCCTAAACCACTATTTTTCCTCAGTCTTCAAAAAACTGTAGTCCAAATGAAGCTGTGAAGAGGGTCAGTATAATATATGTTATTTAATGTCTAGAATGAGACACCTACAAACAAAGTGACCATCAAGTCTGTGACAAGCCATCTCTGGCATGACCACTTTCTCCCTCTGCTCAAGAACTTCCTCCTTTGGGTTCACATCAGTGCCCTGGGCAGTTGGGGCCAGTCTAGAGAAAGTCTACACAAAGCCATGCTTTCAAAGTGAGAGGCAAAGTCCAAGAGGACCCCAACTGCTCTTTCCATACCAAACAATTTTGTCTTCCCAGCAGGATCCAGTGGGATGCCAAGCTTCATCAGAAACAACCTCCTTGAGGGAGGGGACCCAGGACAAAGGCCAACTCAGATTCCATTTGATCCAAGTCACAGGCATCCTGCGAAGCTCAGTGCATAATCTCTGGGTAGAATATGTGGTGGGGTCACTGCACACACTCCTAGGCCTGGCCCCTGGGACTCCTTTAGTCACTGCTCACAAATTTGGGAGTTCTGTTTTCCACATGTAAGACAGTTCTCTTTACAACTTATCTGGTCCTGCCATTACTGAGTAACCTCTGCTCAAACAACTGCAAAGGAAAAGAACCGTAGTCTGTGTATTTCAAGTCCCGGTGTGGTACTGTGGGATAAAGCATTGGGCCGCAAAGTTGGTTTGAACCACAAGGTCAGCAGTTCAAACTCACCAGCCGCTCCTTGGAAAACCTATACGAGGTCGCTCCTTGGAAAACCTATATCAGTCAGAACTGACTACTACTTGAAAAGGATTTTAGATCTCTGGCATAAGATAGAAAAAATATCATAAGATATACTTAAAGTATCACTTTTTTCACTACATACACATGTCTTCAGCATCCTGGAAGATGGTTTGATTTAGCTTCTCTTATGTGGTGCTGTGGGTTAATGTGTCACACTGTAAAGTTGTTTAAACTTTGGTAGTTCAAAGTCATTTGGTCGGTAGTTCAAGCTCACCAGCTGCTCCTTGGAAACCCTATACAGGGTACCTATGGGTCAGAATCAACTCGACGGCACTCAACAACAACAACAACATAGTTCAAAGATGCCAGTTTGCAGTAACGCCATAACTTCTAATTACACAGCATTATGAACTATTTAAAAATGCTCCCAAAAGGTTAAAACAGGCCATGAGTTCTATCTGGGGACAATCTCATGAGGCTGTCAAAGGCTCTTTTATAGATCCTTTAGGAAAATTAAAGAAATCCACTCTCCCCATGAGAACCGTCCTCACCAATCAAAGGTCCCATCCAACATGAAAGAGTCCCTTATGTTCAGCTATGGACTTTTATCTCACCACAAATTATAACATTGGTCATTTTACTTTTAACTCTTAAAAACTGATTTCATATGCAATATCTCATTTCATCCATGAATACTCTTAGTGGCCGTATACAGAATGGAAGTAATAGTGCTGTTACTCCTTTGAGTACAGGTGACTGTCAAGACCTCATCCCTCTCTCTGTAAAGTGTCAAGTGTACAAAAGTCTGTTAGGCATATGTTAAGCTTATTGGACAAAAGAGCAGAGGCTAAGGGTAGGGGACCCAGAGAGAAGCGTGTGAGGAGGAACAGGAATGATCTTTTAGATAAAATCTCAGAAGGCATTAAGGATTAATTTCTAAGCTATCCTGATGATGTCTGGACCATGCCAAGTAGCCATTATTGTTTGTGTCTAATCGTTTACGGTAGATATTAGTAATCTTTCACAAAAATGTGGCTGCTTACAAATCCTAAAACACCTAAATAAGCTGTGAGGACCCTGCATCTATATCGCTGCTGTTAGGTGCCATCTAGTCAGTTCCAACTCATAGCGACTGTCTGCACAACAGAAGGACACACTGCCCGGTCCTGCGCCGTCCTCACAACTGTTGTTACGTTTGAACCCATTGCTGCTGCCACTGTGTTGATCCATCTCGCTGGGGGGCTATGTGGTATTAGGATAAAATTTGTCACTTGAGGGTAAATTAAATCAGGGAGAGTCACTACCCCCTAAACAAACCAAAAGCTAGCTCCAGTCCAGTGGATTCTGACTCGTGGTGCCCCTGTAGGCCAGAGGAGAACTGTTCTGAAGCGTTTCCACGACTGGAAGTCTTTATAGGAGCAGACAGCCTCATCTTTCTCATGCAGAGAGATTGGTGGGTTTGAACTGCTGACCTGTGGTTAGCAGTCCAACACCTAATCCACTGAAGTACTGGTTGATATTAGATGCGACTCAGTAAAACAGTATATGAAACCACAAAGTGTGCTCCTGCAATGTAAACAGTAACTTACCAGTTATCAAGCTAAATGATTAGGCTCATTAATTCAGAAAGAGCTCATGCCCAGAAAGCGCTAACTTGCAAGACGACCTGTCTATTGGGTGTGCTTGTTAATGAGCAGCCCTTTCCCCAATTTCAAACGTTCTATTTGAAAAATCAAGAATATTTGCTAAGTCACACCTCAAAACTTACTGAACTGCCGACATGCAGCTAGTTCTTAAATTCAGAAAAGGCTGGTGATGGTGATAGCTAATGTTTCCCTTGTTCACTGCCTGCTGGGTACTAAGCACTGGTGTACTCCCAGGTGACCTCAAGCCGACTCTGATGCACAGTGACTTCATGTGTATCAGAGTAGAATTGTGCTCCACAGGGTTTTCAGTGGCTAAGTTTTTGGATGTAGATGCCAGGCCTTTCTTCCACAGCACTTCTGGGTGGCCCTGAACTTCCAACCTTTGGGTTACCAGAGGGACACAATTTGCACCACTCCCCAGGCACTCCTTCTGATGTAGTCTCTAATTTAATTCTCACATTAACTCTATGAGGCAGGCACTTTGATAAGCTTTATTTTACACTTGATGAAATTTAGGCACAATTTTCTCAGCTCACTGTGGGGGTCAACAGCCTGCGGCACAATGCCTATGTTTATGGATGTACTGTCTGAGGTTGTATGTACTGCCTATGTTTATGGATATACTGTCTGAGGTTGTATGTACTGCCTATGTTTATGGATGTACTGTCTGAGGTGGCTTTTATGCCAGGCAGAGCTGAGTGGTGACAGATACTGCCAGGCCCAGAAAACGTAACATATTTACTATCTGCCCTTTACAGACACGTCACCAACCCCTAGTATAGGGTAGCTACGAGTCTAGCCTTTTACAGACACATCACCAACCCCTAGTACAGGGTAGCTATGAGTCTAGCCCTTTACAGACACGTCACCAACCCCTAGTACAGGGTAGCTATGAGTCAGAACCGACTCCACAGCACATAACCACTACCATCACACCAGGTTTATCAAACAGCCTCAGGAAAAAAAAGAGCACTTTCAGAAGATGAGCTCAGTAACAAAAGGTTTCTCTCTCTGGATGGGAAGTTTTGATTAGGTAAAAAAGTTTCCAGGAAAAGAAAGAAAGAAAAAAAAAAAGCACAGACCAAAGAAATCTTTGGCAACCATAAGTTTCCGGAGAGGTTGTACAACTTTTGGCAGGTTCATAGGTATTTCTTCTCAAGTACAAATGACATCACTTTTGGAAAAAAAAAAGTTGGCTCATTTTGTTCTACACTTGGTACCACATATTGTTTTGCTTTAAGCATCAATTGACTTTTCTATTTTTACTGCGAGGCTATGTCATAACTATTTTTAGCAGACTGTAGCTAGTTCTATTGCTTGCAGAACTAATAGAATACAATAAGCCTTTAGAATTCTTTCCTGTAAGCTGTAAGAATGTAAGAATTTAGTAGAGAATGTGCTCATCAGCTAAAACCCTATTCCACCCTGCGACACATTTTTGATTAAAAGTGAAAAGAGGAAGTGGGTTATAACACAGTTAAGAATTTGGCATATTACTAAACAGCAAAGCTAGTATTATTGTTTTGTCAAACCCACTCTAGAGGACAGCGCAGAGCTGTCCCAGAGTGTTCCAGGTCCACACATCTTTCTGGAAACACAATGCCACATTGTTCTCCTGAGCAGCAGCTCGTGGATTCAAACCATCAGCCTTTCCAGTACTAGCCCAATGCTTAACCTGTGGCAATACCAGGGCTCTTTTGTATAGCTTTATAATATATAAATTTGCTCTTTTTGTATTAATATTTTTAATCATACTCACATATGGAGAATGAATTAGTACCTAAGCTTCTCTGGCAAGTCTTAATTTATCTTTCAAAATCAACTTAGAAATCAAAATTGAGTCTCCATTATGTGCCCAATACATAAACTGGGCTCCATTCACATGGAGTTAAATACGCAAAACTGTTTACTGCAAAGGTGAAGAGAAAGGAAAGACCCAAAATAAAACCCCTGTCCCTCATTACCCCCCACCTCCAAACACCAACAATACAGAGCACAACACAGGCGTGGTTCCCAGACATAGCCTCACCTTAGGATCACCTGGGAATCATTACAATCCCAAAGCCCACGTGGAACCTCAGACAAACGAACTTGGTTCTGGGGAGGAAGGTACCCAGTGATTTTGTGTGCAGGTGCCAGCAGAGCTGTGATGAAGGTACAGATGGCCTCAGGGCTCAGCGAGGTTACACCTGACACCTGGAAGTCAGCACTCTTCCAGTCCTACCCCATATCTGGGGCACTCTGAGATCCTCTGCTGAAAGGCCATTAGCACAAAATCCTGGTGGGAGCACAAATGGGCATCACCATCCAAGAGGAGTCCCTGGGTGGTTCAAGGGGTTAACACGCTTACCTGCCGACTGAAAGGTTGCAGGTTCAAGTCCACCTTTGGAAGAAAGGGCCATGGATATGACAAAGCAGCCACTAGTGGTGTGGTGTTATGAAATAAGCACTGGACTGGTGACCAAAGATTGGCAGCTCAAACATACCAGCTGATCTTGGAAACCCTATACAGGGTCTCTGTGAGTCAAAACCGACTTAACAATATTTAACAACTATCAGAAGAATGAACAAATCAATCTTAGAAGAAATACGAGGGGCCTTCAAAGAGTTGGTGGAAAAATTCCATTATCTTTTCATTCCATTCTCCATGAAACTCTGAAGCCCCCTTGACAACCAGAATGCTTCTTAGAAGCAAGGATGTGGTCACTTGGGCTTGCATGTTGTGGACATGCCATCAGGAAGACCCGTTATAGAAAAGGACACCGTGTTTGGTAACGTAGAAGGTCAGCACAAACAAGAGAAACCTTCCAGGAGACTCTCGGACACATCACTGACCCTGAGGAAGGCACACGGCCGGCCACGTTCCCTCTGGCAGACTCAGCAGTAATGAGCAACCTAGAAGTGAGGGCAGCCCTCAGAATTCTCTTACGGCAAGATCTGGTTAAACCGTAAACTACTTCCACACCCTAGGATACTGTCTGCCTCCAACACCTGGCTTTGTTCTGTTTGTTTTGCAAGCATTTTTATCCTGTGTGACAAATTTTAAAGACTAAGTTGGCCTTACCTCTACGATGCTTTTTAAATCCTGCACGTACGTCCTTTCTGTCTCCAGAATTTCCTGCACCACTCGATCCACATAGAGGAGCTTGGGGCTTGCGTTGCTCTCTGCACTGGCTTTGGGGGCTCCGCTGGCTTCCCCTCTCCACTGAGCCTGTGGCTGCCTCTCTCCACTCACCCCTGAGCCCTGCTGCTCGGCTGGGCCAGTCCTGGGCAGCTCACTGGAGAATGGCCTGGCTGGAACCAGTTCCAGTTTGATGGCTCCTGCCTCCTTGTCTTGGCTAAACAAGCCCAGGTGGCTATTCGAAACCAAGGTCATCCTGCTGCCGAAGGAACCGTGGCTGTCCCTGGAGGAGGCTGAGGAAGATGTGGAGCCAAAGCTGATGGGACGGTCGTTGTCGGAGAGCTCCATGGTTCTCAGTTCTTGGGAGCAGGGATGCCTGGCTATCGTGGGGAAATCGCCTGCCGTCTTGGGAGCTGGAGTGTTGTTTACCGTGGATGGAACTTCTAGATGCAACTGGTGCTCATCTGCATACATGAGAAGAAGAGGAACAAAAAGGACAAGGTTAGCAAGACCGGCAAGTTATTTTGAAATGGGATCAAATAGAAGTTTCAAAGAGGTTACAGTCCAGCCCAAATGTATACAGTCGAAGCCAAGAAGGTAGCAAGTCTGCTGTTGAAGGCACCTGTAGTAGACAGAGCTGCAGGATTAGAGCTGACTCGACATGCTGAGTCTCAGGCCTCCCCCCGGAATGAGGAACTTGCCTGTGCAACATAATGAGACCCAGCAAGGTCTGAATGAATCAGAGTGTTAGACTCAGCATCCACTTCACCACAGTGATTCTGTTTGGATCATAAAAAACCACAGATAACATTGCAAAGAATGGGAATTACAGAACGTTTATTTGTGCTCATTAGGAACCTGGACAAAGCCCAACAGACAGTCATTCATTCAAACAAAACAAGGGGATACGGAATGGTTCAAAATCAGGTACGCCAGGGTTGTATTCTTTCAGCACACTTCGATCTGTATGCTGAGCAAATAATCCAAGATGTTGGATTCTATGAAAAAGAACATGCATGAGGACTGGAGGAAAAGTCATTCACAATCTGCTATATGCAAAGGCTACAAGCTTGCTTACTGGAAATGAAGAGGACTTGAAATACTGATGAAGATCAAACACTATAGGCTTCACTGTGGATTACACTCCAATGTAAAGAAAACGAAAATCCAGACAACTGGATCTATAAGTAGCCTCATGATAAAAGGAGTCCTGGTGTGACGCTGTACAGGACAGCTTATCACAAGGTTGGTGAGTTCACTCCTTGGAAACCCCCTACAGGGTCACTTGAGAGCACTTACCATCAACAACAAAAGGAGAAAAGATTGAGGTTGTCAAAGATTTCATTTTGCTTGGATCCACAATCAACTCTCATGGAAGCAGTGGTCAAGAAACCAAAGGACGTATTGCATTAGGCAAATCATCTGCAAAGGCCTCTTTCAAGTGTTCAAGAGCGCTTTGAGGACTAAGGTCTACCTGACCCAAACCATGGAATTTTCACTTGCTTCATATGCATGTGAAAGTTAGACTATGAACAACGTAGAAGAACTGATGCATTTGAGTTATGGTGTTGGAGAATACTCAAAGTACCATGGACTGCCAAAAGAACCACCAACTCTGTCTTGGAGGAAATACATCCAGAATACTTCTTAGAAGCTAGGGTGCTGAGACTCTGTCTCTCCTATTTGGACCTGTAGTCAGGAGGGAACAGTCCCTGGAGAAGGATGTCTTGCTTGGTAAAGTGGAGGGTGGGTGACAAAGAGGAAGACCCCCAGTGTATTGGACTGATACAGTGACGGGCAGCTACGGGCTCAAAGATAACGACACCTGTGAGGCTAATGCAGGACCGGGCAGTGATTCAGTCTGTTGAGCTCAGGGCTGTAGTCCATAAAACAGTGATTCTAAAGTACTCCCTTTGATAAAAATGTAAATTAATTTTGTTCATTTTGTTGTTGAAAAGATACACAGTATGTACACTGATTACCCCGTGAAGTTGATTACATTATTCAATATGTGCAATCCCCCCCTCCACTTTTCTGAGTTGCTCCTCTTCTACTCACATCGCCTCACGGCCCTCCCTAGGCTCCTATCGAACCTTCCAATTCGCTGTTGCCAGATCTTTCTATGTAGATTGTATCCAAAAGCGCCGAATGCTCAAGACATTAAGGTATGCACAGGACCACAAAATCTGTATGAATTACAAGATCGGCAGTTCAGATCCACCAGCAGCTCTTCAGAAACCCCGTAAAGGGTCTCTATGAGTCTGAACTGACTTGATGACACTTAACAACAAAACCACAATGCTCAAGGCACACATTTTTTTATAGTAAAGTGAATCTATTTAGTTTTAAGAAGACTTCTGGGGACATTTTGGATTTAAGATTTAAAGCTTATTTCAGGACAAGCATTTCAAGGTTTTCTCCAGTCTCCACAGCTCTAGTAAGTCTAGATTCCAAAAGAATTTGGAATTCTCTTCTGCACTTGCCCCCCTTTGATGAGAATTCTTCTATAGAATCTTTGGTCTAAATGTTCAGTAATGGTAGCCAGGCATCATCCAGTTCTTCTGATGTCATGACCAGTTAGTTGTTCCTAGAGGCAGCTAGCCACATCCCATTCTCTACGATTCCTAAGTCTCCTTTTTCTCCTGTTGCTGTAGGCAGATGGATGGCACTTGGTACTACTCAATGAAGGCAGAACAGAAGGACTAAGCATATTATTAGGCCATTTAACTGGGATGTCCCATGAAACCACGGCCCTAAACACCCAAATCAAAGAACCGATTCAGAAGCTACTTTCTCTTTTTTGTCACTGTTCTAAGTAAGTCTACCACACAACTTTTGTCAATTCAACTTTTCATAGGGGTACTTATTGGAGTCCTGGTGTGGTGTTATAGGATAAGCACAGGATGCAAGATTGGTTTGAACTGCAAGGTAGGCGGTTCAAACTCAACCAGTCACTCCTTGGAAATTCTATTAGTCAGAACAGACTCGACGGCATTTAACAAAAACAAGAACTTATTGAGAGCACTTAATATAATCAATTGTGCCACCCTACCTTTAATCAATGTGACTTGGCCATCACCATTTGACCATCACAAGGCACCAGGAATTGATGGAATAAAAATAGAAATCTTTCAGGAAAGTGAGGCGGCACAGGAGGCACTCACTCATCTCTGCCAAGAAATTTGG